>NC_060271.1:32169798-32247665 GCF_021613505.1 Equus quagga | reverse complement strand
CAGCAATGTATGAGGGTTCTAGTCACTCCACATCATCACCAACATTTGGTGTTATCAGTCTTTCTGATTTTAACTTTTCTAGTGGATAGGTTAGCAATTTCTTTGCATGCTACTTGCTATTTTTTCTCACATTCTATCCTTTCTTTCTGGTTCAGTTTTCTTCTTAAATTCTTTCAGTGACAGTCTGTGAGTTTCTTATCTTTGTTTTGAAGATGATTTTATTTCAACCTGGATATAGATACTTTGTTGATTCTTATTTTCCTTATTATTTGAAAACTGACTCCATTTCCTTCTGACATCTGTTGTTATTAATGAGAAGTCTGTATCATCTGGTGGTCATTCTCTTCTAAGTAATATCTTTTCTCTTGGTTTGCTGACAATTTCTTTTTCTCTGTGTCGTTGATATTTGAAGTTTTCATTCTGAAGACTTGTATCTGTCTTTAATTCTAGAAAATTCTCAGAAATTATATCTTCAAATTGCTTTTCCCACATGATCTCCATTGTCTCTATCTGGAACACCTATTAGATGCACGTGCAACCTTCTCACTCTGTCTTCCATGTCCCTCAACCTCTTTTTCACATTTCTGGTTTTTTTAACTCTCTGCTACCGTCTGAGTAATTTTCTCGGACATCTCTTCCTAATCACAAATTTTCTCTTTAGCTGTATCTAATCTATTTAATTTATCAACAGATGAATTTCAGCGACTTAATTTTTTTTCCTAGAAGTTCTTTTGGTTTTCTTTCCCACATCTGCCTATTCTTTTTCTATGTTATCTTCTTCTTGAATTATGACTTCCTTTCGTTTTACCTGTTTATTAAAATGAAACAATTAATTAATAGAATTTTTCATAGTATTCTATAATTTTTACAGTTTTCAATTCTTGGGGATGCTATTTGTGTCATTCCTGCATCTAACGACTTTCCTTTGTGGTGATTCATTTCCTGTGACTTTTTATTTTTATTTTTTGTAATTTTGGGGTGGTGCAGGGAACCTCCTCATCTGTGATGCTCTAGCATTTGTCTTTCTGGGCAAGGCCCGTCTTGTTTGACTTTATTTTTCTCCCTCGCCTCCAACCCCTACTCCCGTTTCCCTTACCCCTCCAGGCACCTACTCTAATATGTTTGGTAAAATGTGTTTGGCTACCTATGTAGCTTTATCTAATATATAGAATTGTTGTGATTATGTGTTTGTAATTTACATAAATGGTATTATTCTCTAGATCTCATTCTGCTGCCTTTTTTTTTTGCTCCACACTTTATTTAAGATCTATCCATGTTTCTGTCAGAATAGCTGGTTGTTGCTTCTTTCTAATGTACTATATTCCATAGTATACATCCTGCACATTTACATCCGTTCTTTTAGTGATGGACGTCTAGATTGCCTGTCATCTTCCTGCTGCCAAAAATAATGCCCCAGTGAGCTTTATGGCCATGTTCCCTTATGGACCTATATGAAAATTTTTCTAAGATATGTACCCAGGAGTATAATTTCTGGGTCATAAAGCATATATGTACAGAAAATTCCACTAAATATTACAAGAATGTTTTTCCAGAACAACTATATCAATTTATATACTCACCAGTGGTACCCGAGATTCAAATTCATATTCTACCACATATTACTTTGAGACCTTGGATAAATTACTTAACCTCTCTGGGCCTTAGTCTCCCTATTAGTAAACGGGGATAATTACAGTATCTGCTTCATCAAATTGTTGAGGATAAAATGAGTTAATGTGTATAAAGCATATTCCTGAATATAATAAGCACTTCCTGAATATAGTAGACATCAAATAAATGTTAGCTGCTATTACTGCTGTTATAACAACTGCTATTACTTGTTAGCCAATTAAGTAAGCCTCTCCTTCTATCTGAATTGCCTAGTTATATCATTTGCCCATTTTTTCCCCTTGGATTTTAATTTTTTCCCCATGATTTGCAGCAATTTCTTAGATGTTCTAGATATTAATTTCTATTGCCTTTAAACTTTGCAACTGTTCTCTCTTGTTCTACCATTTGTCCATTGTCTCTTAATCAAGTCTGTAGAGCTTTTTGACAGAAACCTTTAATAGCAGTATACAGTCATGCGTCCTTAGGCAGTGTCGTCGTTGTGCAGACTTGTAGAGTGCACTTGCCTACTACACACCTGGGCTATATGTTTACTGAACCTGTGGGACCACTGTCGTGTATGCAGTCCGTCGTTGACTGAAAGAAACATCGTTATGCGGTGCATGACTGTAGTCGAATTCATCTCTTTTTTTTTGGCTTTTGGGGCATTGTTTAAGAAGTTTCCCTGTCTGCTTGAAGACGCCCTGTCTCACTTCCTCCTGCTAGGGTTGAGAGATTCCCCTTTCACGTTCAGCTCTTCCTCGTATGGTTTGCAATAGTGAGCTCTTTTCTGTGTTTTTCTTTTTCCCTTTGTGAGTCTCTGTGTCTTAGATTATGAAGTATTCCAGTTTTTTCTGTGCATGTCAAAGACCAGTTTTTTCGCTGATTTCTCAGCTCAGGATTCCTGGATGATACAGAGTACAGATTTGGATCCTATTCCTCTGGTATGGCATAGGCCTACATTTTAGATTTCTTGTGAGTGCCTTTTCCCCTACTCAAGGCCTAGATAATTAGCAACGTTGGTTGCTGTCCTGAGCCAGTGACAGGTTTTCAGACCGCCTATCAAGGCGGGATCGCTGTTTGAGGCTCTGGGCTCTGTGCAGTGGTCTCAGTTCCCACTCCCCCACCTTCTGCCTCCCTGAAGCTGTATCTCCAGGCTCCGTGTGAGCATTAATGCTTCCTCTTCCAAGCCCAGGGCCTGTATTGGACTTTGAAACCCTTATGGACCGCCATGGTCTCAATTCCCACTCGCTGATCCCGCTTTGATTTTGGTTTCTCTTTCATTTCAGGTACCTGGGAATTTCCTTTTTTTTTTTTTTTAGCTTGACTATATATTTTAAAAGCATTTTTGTTATGTTTTATCCAGCATTTCTGTGTCTGTGAAGTGGAAGAAAAGGTCCATTTACATCAACTCACTGTGTCATTTTGCCAAAAGTCTGGTCTTTAATTAGTATTCCTATTAATCTCAGTAAAATGTCAACTTTCAACATCGCTAACTTGCATTCATTAAGTAGCCCTTGATCACCGTTGAATGTTTGCTGCCTTAACTACCCGCATTGTCCTCTTATTGCTCAAGTTTGTAACCATGTTTTAGTATCTGTGTATGGGTAAGCCACGTAATTTAGTCCAGCTTCTGTTAACCTCGCTCAGTTGCTGTTCCGCGACAGTTATTCTGTTATTCTCTTGTTTAGTTGTTAACAAAGGTGTGAAATAGCTCTGGCCACAAGGTCCTGTCGTTAATGCTCAAAGCACTTCCCTCTGGATCATTTGATACACCTTCTTATTTTTTAACCTGATGAAAGATATGGATGCTCTACCTGGAAAAATGACCAAAAAACCACCTTTTAAGGAGGTTTTAAGTTTGTCTGAAAATATAATCCCAGTCACTTGTTTCTTATTAGTAAGAATGTTTAAAAAGATGTACTGTATGTCCAGATAAGCCTTTTACTGTAACCCATGAGGCTGTGACTTGTTTTAGGAAAAAAATCACATTCCATTGATATTATTTGTTCTTGAGAAAAAACCCATCAGTGCCTGTTTAGTGGTTTATGCTTTGTGTTTATTTGCCAATTGAATTCTTGTTCTGATTTTTGATATTAAAATAAGTTTTTTACAAATTTTCAGAATTATGTCCTTTTTTCTAAAGATAGCACCTACTTTGCCTGTCTTAAATCTTGCAGATTTTTTTCTGTTTTCTGGAAGTACCGGGAGATAAGGGTGTCAGTCCTGCCCCCGCTGCTGCTACTGTTACAGCAAGTCAGTCAGCTCCTGGCCGCAGTTTCTGCATGTGTTTGAAGAAAGTATGCACTTCTGTAATAGAGATACTGAGATGAACTGTACTCAAACAATAGAGCTAGGTGTTCGCAGAGATCTTCTTTGAGGAAACTAAAAAAATTCTATGAGTTCCTGAATGCTCTATAATGTTAGATACCATGGTATAAATAGGGCTTGGGGTGAGTAGAACTGAAAAACTTACATCGATTTTTGGGAAGCATTTTTTAAATAAATGAACTTTCATTTTAGAGCAGTTTTAGGTTCACAGCAAAATTGAGAGTAAAGTACAGAGTTCCCATATAACTCTGTCCCCACACATGCACAACCTCCCCCACTATCCTATCACATAATGATATACTTGTTAAAATCAGTGAACCTGCATTGATACGTCATTATCACCCCAAGTCCATAGTTTTCATTAGGGTACACTTTTGGTGTTAATCATTTTGTGGAATTTCTCAAATGTGTAATACATGAATCCACCATTGTAGTATCACACAGAATAGTTTCACTGCCTTAAAATTCCTTTGTCCTTCACCTGTTCATGTCCCCTTCCCCCAACTCCCGGCGACCACTGATCTTTGACTGTCTCCATAGCTTTGCCTTTTCCAGAATGTCATGTAACTGGAATCAAACAGTATGTAGCCTTTTGAAATTGGCTTCTTTCACTTAGTAATATGCATTTACGTTTCTTCCATGGCTTGATAGCTCATTTCTTTTTAGCACTGAATAATATTCCATTGTCTGGATGTACCAGTTTATCCATTTACCTGCTGAAAGACATTTTGATTGCTTCCAAGTTTTGGCACTTATGAATAAAGCTGCTATAGACATCTGTATGCAGGTTTGCATGGGCATAAGTTGTGTGTGGACATGAGTTTTCATTTCATTTTGATAAATACCAAGGAACACAATTGCTGAATTATGTGGTAAGGGTACGTTTAGGTTTTTAAGAAACGGCTAATCCAGCTAACAAAGTGGCTGTGCCATTTCTCACCTCAGCGAGCAGGAGTCCTGGTGCTGCGCATCCTCACCTGCGTTTGGTGGTGTCAGTGTTTTGGATTTTGGCCATTCTAGTGGGTTGCTTTAACTTGCAATTCCCTTATAGCATATGATGTGGAACATTTTTCATATGCTCACTTGCTATCTGTATCTCTTCTTTGGTGAGGTGTCTGTTAAGACCTTTGGTCCATTTTTTAATCTGATTGTTTGGTTTCTTATTGTTGAGTTTTAAGAGTTCCTTGTATGTTTTGGATAATAGTCCTTAACAGAGGTGTCTTTTGCAAATATTTTCTCTCTGTCTATGGCTTGTCTTCTCATTCTCCTGCCATTACCTTTCATAGAGCAGAAGTTTTTTAATTTTAATGAAGTCCAGCTTATCAGTTATTTCTTTCATGAATTGTGCCTTTGGTGTTGTGTCTAAGAAGTCATCACCATGCTCAAGTTCATCTAGGTTTTCTCCTGTATTATTTTCTATGAGTTTTATAGTTTTGCATTTTACATTGAGGTCTGTGATCCATTTTGACTTAAATTTGTGCAGGCTGTGAGGTCTGTGTCTAAATTTTTTTTTTTTTTTTTGAGGAAGATTAGCCGTGAGCTAACATCTGCTGCCAATCCTGCTCTTTTTGCTGAGGAAGATTGGCCCTGAGTTAACATCCGTGCCCATCTTCCTCTATTTTATATGTGGGATGCCTGCCACAGCATGGCTTTGTAAGCAGTGTGTAGGTCCACACCCGGAATCTGAACTGGTGAACCCCTGGCTGCCAAAGCAGAATGTGCAAACGTAAGTGCTGCACCACCGGCCTGGCCCCTAGATTCATTTTTTTACATGTGGATGTCCAGCTGTTCCAGCACCATTTCTTGAAATATTATCTTTGCTCCATTGTACTGTCTTTTGTCCTTTGTCAAAGATCAGTTGACTGTATTTTTGTGGGTCTGTTTCTCTATTCTTTCACTGTCTTGGTTCTGTAGTTTTGTAGAAACTCTTAAAGTTGAGTAGTGTCAGTCCTCCAGCTTTGTTCTTCTCCTTCAGTATTGAGGTGGCTTTCTGGGTCTTTTGCCTTGTATAAACTTAAGAATCAGTTTGTTAATATCCACAAAATAACTTGCTAAGATTTTGATTAGGATTATGTTGAATCTATAGATCAAGTTGAGAGGAACTGAAATCTTGACAATACTGAGTCTTCCTATCCATAAACATGGACTATCTCTCCATTTACTTAGTTCTTCTTTGATTTCTTTCATCATAGTTTGGGTTTTCCTCATATACATCATGTACATATTTTGTTAGACTTGTCCCTAGGTATTTCATTTTTTTAATTTCATTTTTTGTGGATTTGTATTCATTGTCGGATTTGATTTGCTAATATTTTGTTGAGGAATTTTGTATCTATGTTCATGAAAGATATGTTCTGTAGTTTTCTTGTAATATCTTTGTCTGGTTTTGGTATTAGTGTAATGCTACCTTCATAGAATAAGTTAGGAAGTATTCCCTCCGCTTCTGTCTTCTGGAAGAGATTGTCGATAGTTGGTATAATCTCTTCCTTAAATGTTTGGTAGAATTCGTCTGCAAACCCATCTGGGCCTGGAGCTTCCAGTGTTGGAAAGTTATTCATTATTGATTCAATATCTTTGATAGATATAGGCCTATTCAGATTGTCTGTTTCTTGTGTGAATTTTGGCAGATTATGTCTTTCAAGGAATTGATTCATGTCATTAAAATTAGCAAATTTGTGGGCATAGAGTTGTTCATAATATTCTTTTATTATCCTTGTATTGTGCATTGGATCTGTAGTGAGAGACCCTTTTTCATTTCTGGTATTAGTAATTTGTGATTTCTCTCTTTTTTTCTTAGTTAGCCTGGCTAGAGGCTTATAGATTTTATTGATCTTTTCAAAGAACCAGCTTTTAGTTTCATTGATATTTCTCTATTGATTTACTCTTCAATTTCATTTGTTTCTCCTCTATTTTTTTCTACTACTTTGGATTTACTTTGTTCTTTTCTGGTTTCCTAAAGTGGAAGCTTAGATTATTGGTTTTAGATATTTCTTCTTTTCTAATATATGCATTCAATGCCATAAATTTCCCTCTGAGCACTGCTTTTGCTGCATTCCACAAATTGTGATAAGTTGTATTTACATTTTCATGTAGTTTAAAATATCTTTACACTTCTCTTGAGATTCTTCCTTGACCCATGTGTTATTTAGAAGTGTGTTGTGTAATCTCTAAGTATTTGGAGATTTTCTAGCTATCTTTCTAGTATTGATTTCTAGTTTAATTCCAGTGCAGTCTGAGAGCAGATTGTATGACTTCTGTTCTTTTCAATTGGTTAAGGTGTGTTTTATGGCCCAGATGTGGTCTATCGTGGTGAATGTTCCATGTGATCTTGAGAAGAACGTGTAATCTGCTGTTGTTGGATGAAGTAGTCTATAGATATCCATTATATCCAGTTGATTGATGGTGCTATTGACTTCAGCTTGTCCTTATTGATTTTCTGCCTGCTGGGGGATTGGTCCATTTCTGATAGAGGGATGTTTAAAGTCTCCAACTATAATAGTGAATTCCTGTATTTCTCTTTGCCTTTCTTTCACTTTGCCTTACATATTATGATGCTCTGTTGTTAGGTGTGTATAAGTGAAGGATTATTGTGTCTTCTTGCAGTATTGACCCATTTTTCATTATGTGACGCCCCTCTTTTTCCCTGATAACTTTCCTTACTTTGAAGTCTGCTCTGTCTGAAGTTAATATAGCTACCACTGCTTTCTTCAGACTAGTGTTACCATGGTATATCTTCCTCAATGCATTTACTTTTAATCTGTATGTGTCTTTATATTTAAAGTGGATTTCTTGTAGACAGCATAGAATTGGGTCCTGTTTTTGATCACCTCTGACGATCTGTCTTTTAATTGGTGTATTTAGACCATTGATGTTTAAAGTGATTATTGGTATAGCTACCATATTTGTTAATGTTGCCTATATATTGCCCTTGTTCTTTGTTCCTATTTTTGTCTTCCATTCTTTTGGTTTTACTTGAGCATTTGACGTGATCCCATTTTTTCTCCTTTCTTAGCATATCAGTTATACTTCTTTTTTTAACTTTTTCAGTGGTTGCCCTATAGTTTGTAATATACATTTACAACTGATCCAAGTCTGCTTTCAAATGACACTATACCACTTCACAGGTACTGCAAGTACCTTATAAGAATAAAATAATCCTGATTCTTCCCTCCCATCCCTTGTATCATTGCTGTCATTCATTTCACTTATACATAAGCATATATAAACATAAGCATACATAATCTGATACATTGTTGCTGTCATTATTTTGAACAAACTGTTATGTTAATTAAGAATTAAAAAATGTTTTTATTTTATCTTCACCTATTCATTCTCCAAAGCTGTTCATTTCTTTACATAGATCCAGATTTCTGTTCTTTCTAATTTTCCTTCTCTCTGAAGAACTTGCAAGGCGGGTCTGCTGGCAACCAAGTCTCTCAATTTCACTATTCTGAGAAAGTCTATTTCTCCTTGACTTTTGAAGGATAATTTTGCAGTGTATAGAATTCTAGGTTTGTTTTTTCTCTCAATACTTTAAATATTTCACTCCTTCTTTCTTGCTTGCATGGTTTCTGAGGAGAAATCAGATGTAATTCTTATCTTTGTTTCTCTGTAGATAAGAGTTTTTTCCTCTGGCTTTTTTCAAGATTTTTTTTAACTTTGATTTTCTGTAGTTTTTAATGTAGTTATTTTGGCATTTATCCTGCTTGGTGTTCTCTGAGTTTCCTAGACCTGTGGTTTGGTATCTGATGTTAATTTGGGGAAATTCTCAGTAATTACTGCTTCAAATATTGCTTCTGTTTCTTTATCTGTTTCTTCCCCTTCGGAAATTCCCATCGCACGTATGTTTTACCTTTGTAATCATCTCAGAGTTCTTGGATATTCTGTCCTGTTTTTTTCAGTCTTTTTTCACTTTGCTTTTCAATTTCGGAAGTTTCTGTTGTCATATCCTTAAGCTCAGAGATCATCTCTGCCACATCCAGTCTACTGATGAGCACATGAAGGGCATTTTTCATATCTGTTAGTGTTTTTGACTTCCAGCATTTCTTTTTCATTCTTTCTTAGAATTTCCATCTCTCTGCTTACATTGTCCATCTCTTCTTACATGTTGTCTACTTTTTCCCTTAAAGCCCTTGGCATAGTAATCATGGTTTTTTAAAATTCCTGGTCTGATACAGGCATACCTCAGAGATCGTAGGTTTGGTTCCAGACCACCACAATAAAGCACGTACCACAATAAAGTGAGTCACACAAATTTTTTGGTTTCCCAGTGCATGTAAAATTTATATTTACATTATACTATAGTCTATTAAGTGTGCAATAGCATTAGGTCTAAAAAAATCAATGTATATAACCTAATTAAAAAATACTTTATTGTTGAAAAATTTCAACCATCATCTGAGCCTTCAGCAAGTCCTAATCTTTTGCTGGTGGAAGGTCTTGTGAAAAACACAGTATCTGCAAAACTCAATAAAGCGAAGCACAATAAAATGAGGTATATCTGTAATTCCTGACGTATCTGACTGTGGTTCCGATGCTTGGTCTGTCTGTTCAAACTGTGTTTTTTGCCTTTTAGTATACCTTGTAATTTTTTCTTGAAAGGCAGACATGAAGTCCTGGTAAAGGGAACTGTGGTAAATAGGCCTCTAGTGATGGAGTGATAAGGTGCGGGAGGAAGTCTGTTACAGACCTGTGTTCAGGTCCCGGTCTGATGAGCCTATGTCCATGGACTGTGGACTTCACCGGTGATTTTCAGTGTTTTTCCCCTTAAGTGGTAACACGATGGCTAGAGTGGGCTGAAGCGGGGTGTTTCCCTTCTCCCAGTTAGGTTAGACTCTGGTGAAGTAGTTTCTCCTGCGGCTCGGCCGTGTTAAGAAGAACAGAATGCTCTGGCATATTTCTAAATAGCTGCCTTCCCCTTCCCCCTGCCAGAAGCTGAAGGGAATTTTTCTCTGATATTCACTGGGAGAATCCAGTAGAGCTCCTGGAGGTAAAACTCACAAAATTATGACCCTGTCTCTCTGGAGTTTTTAACTCTCAAATTTGTCCACCCTGAGCCTCCAGCAATCTGTCAGTATCAATTTACTTTTCCTATTCTGGGCCTGGTTCCCACGGAGGCTTCTGTTGGTGGGTTTCTGCTCCGGGAAGTTGTGATTCTCTGTACCCACCTGTCTGTCTCTCCAATTTTAGGGGCAGTTTGCCCTGTGACCTCGCTTCTCTGATGGATCTAAGAAGAGTTGTTGGTTTTTCCATTTGTTCAGGTTTTTATTTGTCAGGGTGGAGTGGTGACTTCTAAACTCCTTACATGCTGTACCAGAAACCGGAACTCAGAAATATTTTTATTTTTCTTCTTACCTGTCAGTTTCAAATGTGGGAAGATAAGGAAATAGTGGTGGCATGGAAAGGGGATCATTGATAATCCTGCTAACAAAGCCAGCCAGTGTTATTTTGACATATGTCTTTCCACCCTTTTCTTAGTGTATTTTTTTCCTTAGACAAGTGAGATTATACAGTTTTCCTGTTGTTGTAAGTTCCGCAAACCCAAAACTGAACTAGATGTCTCCTTCCCTAAGCTGTCTTTTTCTTGTATCATCTGGATCATTTCATCGTCTGTCCCCACTCACCAAACTAGGAACCTGGGAGTTGTCTTTCTCTTCCCTCACAGCCATTCATACCCTAAATCATGACAGTTACACTTTCTAAATATTTTTGGCTGTGTCTTCCTGTCTCTTCTATTACTACTTCTCCTGAGCGCA
This sequence comes from Equus quagga, assembly GCF_021613505.1. Taxonomy (NCBI): domain Eukaryota; kingdom Metazoa; phylum Chordata; class Mammalia; order Perissodactyla; family Equidae; genus Equus; species Equus quagga. The sequence continues at coordinate 32,236,971 of NC_060271.1, read as the reverse complement.
GCCCTCATTGATTTTTTCCTGAACTACTGCAAAAATAGAGCCTGTCTCTAGCATCCTCCCCCTCAAATTCTGTACCAATGTCACTTAGATGATACATTTAAAATGCATGTCTAGCCATGAGACTTTCCTGCTTAAAGCCCTTTACACCCTTCAGAGGCTCCTCATTGCCTCTGGGATAAATCTGAGCTCCTAAGCACAGCCCGTGTGTGTCTGTGTGGCCAGAACCCCGCCTGCCTCTCCAGATTCGTCTGCCGACGCTCCCTCTCCTCTACTGTGTGCAGTCCCACCTCCGAATTCTCCTCCCCACCACTACGGGATGCTTTGTTATCTGTGTGCCTCCTGCAGCCTTCCCTGCTTGGAATGCCTCTTTTCTGCCACTCTCTTCACCTCATCAGTGCCTGCTCATTTATTAAGACAGGTCAGCTCTTAGCTCCTCCTCAAAACCTTACTCTAACTCCTGGACACCCCTCTTCCCTAAACTGGGTTTCTAGGAGCAAATCTCTATCATTACATTTCCTTCCATTCATTTACTCATTCAACCAACTAAACAACAGTATCTGTGTCAGTCAGAAATTTAAGCACTAGGATACAACAGATGATAGAAAAGTCTCCTCCCTAGTGGAGCTTATGTTCTAGTGAAGGGAGATACGTAATAAACAAGGAAAAATACATGTCAGTAGATGATAATGCTGCGATGAAGAGTAAGAGGGATGGAATCTTCTGAGGTTGGAGAGAAGGTTGCTATTTACAGAACATGGTCAGGGAAGGCCTCACTGATAATCTGACCTTCGAGCAGAGATCTGATGGGAGTGGGGGAGCGTGCTGTGCACATATGCAAAGAAACCTTGTAGTGAGTGTGCTTGGTGGGTGCCAGGATCAGCAGGAAGGCAGCGTGCTTACAGCAGAATGGGTGAGGGGGAGTGGGAGAAGATGAGCTTAGAGAGCTCGTGGCAGCCAGGTCACGAAGGGATTGTAGGCCATTATAAGAATTCTGGCTTTTGGGTTTACTCTGAGACCAGAAACCAGGGAGGCTTTTGTGCAAAGAAATGACAAGCTCTGCCTGTGTGCTGAAAAGATCGCTCGGACTACTCGGTTGAAGCTAGGATAGGGTAGAGGTGATGCGGGCAAGGGGTGGAGGCCGGGAGACCAGTTAGGGGGTTGTTGCAATAATTCAGATAAAAGGCGATGGTGGCTTGGACTGACCAGAGGAGAGCCTGTGGAGGTGGCTATAAGTGATTGGATTTGGGATATATTTTGAAGGTAGAGCCAACAGAATTTAGAAAGGGTTGGATACGGGGTATAAGAAAAAAATAGGAGTCAAGGATGACTTCTAGGTTTTTGGTCTGAACAACTAGAAAGACAGAATTGCTGTGAAGTGGGCAAGACAGCAGGAGAGTTTTGGATATAAGTTTAAGAAACCTATCAGGCCTGCAATTGGAGATATTGAGTAGGTAGTCAGAGGTGTGCATCTGGAGTTCAGAGGAGAGTTGTGAGCTGGAGGTAGAAATCTGAAAGCCGTCAGCATTAGTTGATATTTCAAAGGTATGGAGGAGATGAGAGAAGATAACAGGTGAGATGACTGAGTGCTGGAGCATTCCAAACCTTAGAGGCAAAAGTGATGCAGAGGACCCAGCAAAGGAAACTGAGAAGGCATGGCTAGTGAGGTAGTCCGAGAACCAGAGAGAGCAAGAGCAAGTGAAAAATGCATTTCGAGAGGGAGGGAATGATGACCCGTGTCCAGTGTTGCAGAAAGGTCGAATAAGCTGAGGACCTTGTATTGTAAGTCTCTGTTTATGTATTTCTCTCCTTCAGTTGGCTGAAAACTCGTTGGGAGCAAGAACGCATACAGCAGTGTAGTTACTTACAGCCTTGAAATCAGTGAGATAAAATGGGCATGTCATTTAATGGCTCTTTTTGCTTAGGCTCGTTCTCTCAGTCCTTCTGAGCTTCAGTCTCACCTGTGAAATGGGGAGGATCTCGTATCTTCCATGAGCCATTGTGAGGATCAAATGAGATCATCCAGATGTAACACTAAGCACAGTCCCATTCATGTACAGTCATGCATCGCTTAATGATGGGGAGACAGTCTGAGAAATGTATTGTTAGGTGATTCATCGTTGTGGAAACATCATAGAGTGTACTTACACAAACCTACACGGTGTAGCCTACTACGCACCCAGGCTCTATGGTACTAATCTTATGGGACCACTATCGTATATGCCCTCTGTTGTTGACTGAAACGTTGTTATGTGGCACGTGACTGTGGTTAAACACGTGACAGTTATCATGACTGTTAATTTAGTATACCTGGCACTGTGTCCCTCCCTACTGACCAGCAGTTGTTGAATGAATGAGTGAATTGCTTTTTTATTTGTTTGTTTGTTTTAATATTCAAGGCGTTTCCCTATGTGCTTGTGAAGTGTTAACATGACATTTTTCGGATTTCTCTAGAATCTAGTACTGATCATCACAAAGTGGATTCTGGAAGAAGAGAGGGAGAGAAGCCCTTGGGCCGAGCTGCTGCGATGGAGCTCCCCAACTATAGCCGGCAGCTGCTGCAGCAGCTCTACACTCTGTGCAAGGAGCAGCAGTTCTGTGACTGCACCATTTCCATTGGTACCATTTACTTCAAGGCCCACAAACTGGTCCTGGCTGCTGCCAGCCTCCTCTTCAAAACCCTGCTGGACAACACAGACACCATCTCCATCGATGCATCTGTGGTGAGCCCTGAGGAGTTTGCCCTCTTGTTAGAAATGATGTACACTGGCAAACTACCTGTGGGCAAGTACAACTTCTCCAAAATCATCTCTTTAGCCGACAGCCTACAGATGTTTGATGTGGCTGTTAGTTGTAAAAATCTTCTGAGCAGCCTTGTAAACTGCTCTGTTCAGGGGCAGGTGGTAAGTGATGTCTCAGTACCAGCCTCAGAGTCCTTCAGGAAGGAATTGGAGAAGCCAGAAGTAGAAATCCTTTCCTCTGAGGGTGCTGGAGAGCCTCATTCCTCCTTGGAGGTTTCTACCCCTCCAGGGGGCCCTGTGAAGGCCGAGACTGAGGAGACTGAGGAAGCAGTCCATACGGTTGCCCAAGAGATGAGTGTGGGTCCTTCCACTGCCCAGGAGCTTCAGGGGACTGCAGACACCCCAGTGGAGACTCTGCATGCAGCTCGAGTTTGTTCCCCCTGCCCTGTTGTACAAGCCTTTAGTGAGGCAAAGGAGACAAGCCCAGAACCAGGTAACATTCGTTTAGTGGTTGTTTTGTAATCTGTCCTTCTGTTGTCAGTGACTGGATTCAGTGATCTTTATGAATGTTTTGTTTCATTGATAAATTTACCAAAGACCGCTGTTAGATAGGAAACCAGAATCTAATGCCATACTCCTACTGGGGCATCTTCTGTTGAAAGTGTCTGTGTTGTTGAGTGTTTGGAGTCTGAAGGTGAACTACAGAGCAAGAAAGCAGTATTGAAGTAACGATGTACCGTTTTTGATACTTACCCATTACTGTAACCAGGATGAGAGTGGCACAAAGGGGGAGAGAGCTGTTAGAGATGCTGTTTTCCATTACTCATAACTGCTGTGCTAGATACCAGTTAGAAATGCAGTATGTGACTTAAAGTTTCTCAGCTTAAACTTTTAAAATCATTTCAAGGAATGAATCACTGATTGTCTTTTTGTTTTTGTTTTACATTCAGAGTATGTGAAGAAACACTACCAGTTGAATTTCCTTCTAGAAAATGAAAATATCTTCTCAGACGCACTCTTGATTACCCATGATGTCTTAAAAAGACTAGAAGAATGTTCAGAAATTAAAGGTGCACAGAAGGAGGTAGGAACCGTGAGCTTTATTTGTTTGCTAGTTTAATGTTCTAGGTAGCTGATCAGCTTCCCATACGGGGCAGAAATATGAAAATGCAGAATACCCCAGGGTCTCAATTTTTTCAAACTTTAATATTTTCTTTGACATGTATTCCCTAAAAGACAGTCTTGCAAAAGTACTAGACACAAAACTTTCAAAACGAAGTTATATTTTGATCACTAGGTGAATCCCAGCTTGCAGCCAGTTTTGATCCAGGATATTTAACTGATCATACCATTCTCTCCTGATTCTTCAAGGGTAAAACGAGGCAGAAAGTAGTAAGGGATAACCTCAAATCAGAGATTAATAAAAACAAAAACAAAACAACAACAAATACTCAAAATGTGGCACAAAAAGGATTTAATATAAACTTTCATAGTAAATTACATCCAGTGTTTAAGAATACAGTGGCCATTTTCAGATATAAAAACAGTAATAGTGAGCATTTATTGAGTACTTACTGTGCTACGCTTGGTAGATCTATCTCATGTGGTCTTCACAGAAATCACTGAGGTGGATACTATTTTACTATTTTTAGCCCTATTTTATGGGTGAGAAGATGCCTCAAAGAGGTGATGTAACTTGGCAAGGGTCACAGAGCTCAAAGACTCTGAGCGAGAATTCAAACCTGAACATTCTGACCTTAGAGCTGTTCTTTTACACATTTGAGTTTTGCTGCCTCCCGACAGGCTAAAAATGATACGTGTATGCTGCGTGTATACATGTTTAGGACTTGCCTGACAGAAAGCTGCTGAATGGTTCTCATGCTCTATTTCTTAGCTGACTTTTTCTTTTTTTCAATATCTCAGTGAAACACATCCCCCACTGTGGGCTCTCTCACCGCCTGATTCCTCACAGTTGACCCGGCAGGACGGACTCCACAGCCACCCTGGAACTCCCCTGTGTCCCCTTTCTCCCAGCCCTGCCTCCCGCTCTGAGGCGAGAGGGCACGGGCTCCGCAGGCCTGCTCCTCCACCGGGGTGGGTGGTGTGGGGAGGTCTCCTGTGTTGCTGTAGGCAATTTAGTGTCCGGTAGTTATTGTGAATCCAAGCAATAAATGCCTTCTACTATTTAAATGTTTCCCTGATTCATAGCGAGTTACTTTTTTAAAAACAAATTCAAGGTCAAGTATTTATTTTACCGTGGTTAATCGACAGCTGGTTATAAATTGTTTTCTTGAGAGATAAGCTATTTACAAGACTGGCTTAACCCTGATGACTCTTAGGGAAGTTTCAAGTTGTAAATCCTTGGTACTCTTTGTACAAAGTATGCTGAAGGACATTATGGTTTTATATTTTTGCACTTGGATGTTCTCTTAACTGTTCAATCCATCATTTTTGTCACTAGTGTTACCTTCATAGCTTGTAGACACACCCCTTTATTTTCTCTCTTAACACTTCCTCTCCACTTAACTGTGGTTACAGAGGAGCAACATCACTCCTTAGATCAGCGATTCTCAAATTACTAGTGTCACCTCTGTGCTCACTTGAACTGTATCTGATGCGCTTTTTTTCTATCACAGGTACCTAAAACTGTCTGGCACATAACAGGTGCTCCAGAAATGTTTGCTGTACGTGGATTCATTCAGCATTTATTGCCCCCCCCCCCATTCTTGTTCTAATCTTTTGATGACAATAAACATTAATAGTACTGTGAAAGAATATTGGTTCACTGTTGGTGACCATTAGAGGCTTATGTTGTTTCTTCCTCAGTTTTAGAGGTCAGAGTGAGAGCTCTATAAATCTCTTGGTGGCTGTATTTAAAATGATTCTGTTATAGTCCATAATAAGTCTTTCAGCTCCTGAAAGAAAAAGGGAAAAGATCCTTTAAGAACATAAGATTAAATTAAATTAAATGTAGAGTTGGGGAGGTACTACTTTGTCCTTAGGCTCTGTGCTTCTCTCTCTTTCTTACTTTCTTTTAGATGTGTTATTGAGGTATGGTTGACATACAGTAAACCGTACATATTTAAAGCGTACAGTTTGATAAGTTCTGAAACCATCACCACAATCAAGATAGTGAACATATCTGTCACCTCTGAAAGTTTCTTCGCATCCCTTTGTAATCCCTCTGTCCTCCCCTTTCCACTCACCCATACCCTGGTGACACTGAGCTGCTTCCATCTCTGTAGGTTAATTTGCATTTTCTAGAGTATTATGTGAATGGAGTCATATAGTCTGAGTTCTTTTTGGTCTGGCTTCTTTCATTCGGCATAATTATTCTGGTTCATCCGTGTTGTTGCGTGTTCATTCCTTTTTATTGCTGAGCAGTGTTCCATCGTATGGATATACAGTTTATTTATCCTCTCTACCATTTACTGGTGTTGTGACCGTGGCAGCTTAGTCTCTGTAAGCCATAGTTTCCTAATCTGTAGAATTTGAGGATGTTATCACCTATGTGATAGGATCATTGTGAAATTAAGATTATTTATGTAAAACTCATGCTAAAATGCCAGGCACACAGAAGGAGCTCAGAGGTGACGACTGCTATTTGTTTATACATTAACTCAGTATTTTTAGACTTGGTTGACCTTGAAACCCGTTTTTCACTTAATATCTTAGTGCCATGGTCGTTTACTCTGACATGTGAGATGGTTTGCTGTTACTTTAAGCTTAATTTGCAAGTCGTGCTTTCAAATAGGTATATTATCCACTTGGAAATAGCTTCTCTTTTTTTTATTGTGGTCATAATGGCTGATACCGTAGTGAGATTTCATTTGTACATTATTGTTTGTCATATACCATATAAGTATGCCCCTTCACGCCTTGTGCCCACCCTCCAACCCCCTTCCCCCAGTAACCACTAATTTGTTCTCTGTCCATAAGTTTGTTTGTATTCTACATATGAGATCATATGGTGTCTATCTTTCTCTGTCTGGGTTATTTCACTTAACATGATGCCCTCAGGGTCCATCCATGTGGTTGTGAATGGGACGATTTTATCTTTTTTATGGCTGAGTAGTATTCCATTGTATATATATATACCACATCTTCTTTATCCAGTCATCAGTTAGTGGGCATTTGGGTTGCTTCCACATCTCGACTATTGTGAATAATGCTGCAGTGAACATAGAAGTGCATAAATCTCTTTGAATTGTTGATTTTAAGTTCTTTGGGTAAGTACCCAGTAATGAGATAGCTGGGTCAAATAGTATTTCTAGTTTTAATTTTTTGAGAAATCTCCATACTGTTTTCCACAGTGGCTGTCCCAGTTTGCATTCCCACCAGCAGTGGATGAAGGTTCCGTTTTTTTTCCACAACCTCTCCAACATTTATTATTGTTTGTCTTGGTGATTATAGCCATTCTACTGGGCGTAAGATGATATCTAAGTGTAGTTTTGATTTGCATTTCCCTGATGATTAGTGGTGTTGAGCATCTTTTCATGTGCCTATTGGCCATCTGTGTATCTTCTTTGGAAAAATGTCTGGTCATATCTTCTGCCCACTTTTTGATTGGGTTGTTTGTTTCTTTGTAGTTCATTTGTGTGAACTCTTCATGTATTATGGAGATTAACCCCTTATCGGATATATGATTTGCAAATATTTTCTCCCAGTTGTTTGTTTTTTCATTTTTATCTTGGTTTCTTTTGCCTTCCAGAAGCTTTTGAGTCTGATGGAGTCTCACTTGTTTATTTTTTCTTTTGTTTCCCTTGTCTGAGAAGACATGGTATTCAAAAAGATCCTTTTAAGTCTGATGTCAAAGAGTGTACTGCCTATATTCTCTTCCAGAAGTTTTATGGTTTCAGGTCTTACCTTCAAGTCTTTGGTCCATTTTGAGTCTATTTTTGTGTATGGGGAAAGATAATGGTCTACTTTCATTCTTTTGTGTGTGGCTGTCCAGTTTCTCCAGCACCATTTATTGAAGAGGCTTTCCTTTCTCCATTGTATGTTCTTGGCTTCTTTGGCAAAGATTAGCTGTCCATAGATGGGAAATAGTTTCTTGAACTGCAGGTGTAGTGTCTTGTACAAAGGCATCAGGTTCTAGAACAATGGTTCAGTATATATAAAAGTCATCTGGCGCACTTGTTAAAATGTATGCCTCCAGACCACATTTCCAGAAAGTCTGATTCTTAGGCTATGATAGAGCTTGGGAATCTCCATCTTTAACAAATTCCCCATGGACTACTGTTTTGGGATCTCGAGACCCATTTTGAGAAGCACTGGTGAGGAAGTTGATGGCTCACAAAATGCTTAATGTGTGATGGCAGATGCCACAGTGTCTGTGCTGAGAACTCTCAATGTTTTGAGGGGCCACTGAATACCCATTTTTCCCAAGTGTTACTCTTTGCTTTCCCCTGGATTCACAAATATTTACTGAGCAACAGGTATGTGCTAGGCATTGAGCTGTCTGCTAGGAAAATAAACATAAGTTAGACTAGATCCCTATCCTTACAGAATGTCATGACAGCAAAGAAACCCTGGCACATGTGTAATTCTGGGGGAGGCGTGCACAGGAGTCACCAAAGACCTCAGTGTGGAGAGCATTTAGGAACTGTTCGTTTGGAATGTCAGTCTGCATTTCAGCTCCAATCAGAAAGTTTGTATCGAGTTTTTTGTTTGTTTGTTGTTGTCTTTCTGTTTATACATTTTTTAGCTCCCAGAGAGCTTTGAATGTTTTTTGTTGTTGTTATTATTTGGTTAATCATCATAACGTAACTTGAGACAGCTTCACATTAAAAATAATGTACCCTTAGATATGTAATTTTGAGGCTCTCTAAGGCTTGTGAGTGATGTGCTGGTTGAGAGGGACCAGCCTCTCCCTTTTCTGAAAAGGAGTGTGCAACTGGACTGGATTGAATTTAGGGAGGACACCGTGAACCAGTGTCCTGATTATTTTATTTTCTGAGATAAATGATGAAAGGTGGCAAAGCCATTCCCTGAACAGTGATTGCAGCAACATGGGAAGAGGCTGGGCTGCTTGAATTGTGTGAAACCCAAGCCAAAACTGATTAAAGAGAAGTCTCCTGGGTGCTGGCATGGGAAAGTGTCTTCCGCCTGTCCCTCTCAGCGTGATATCCCATTAGAAAAAGCAGATACTGACCGAAGAGGCTTTCTGGCTGAGCTGAGTAAAACCTGTATTTAAAGGCAAACTCATACTTTTTTCAGCTTTTATGCTAGAACTTTTAATTGTCTTCTTTCTTTATTCCTGGCCATGTCTCTGCTTTTAATTAATTGTGTATATAGCAAAGTGAGTCTTTGACTAGAATAAGCAGATAACTTTTTCCACTATTGATTTCTTTGCTGTTTGATCTACTTTTCACCTAAAGTTCTAGGAAGACTCCCAAAGATGAAGACCTAGTAGCATTTTTTTCCCCTTCAACTTTGTTTCAAAGGCAAACAAATCCCTTCTCTTATGTGAGTCTGATGTTTCCAACCGTGTCACTCCTTAGGAGCTTTGTGGAGAAGCACAGGTCTGTGTTTACTGCCAGTGGAGGATAACCCTCTTGAGGGGAGAGTTAGCAGGATTCATTTTACAGGTCTATGAGAGATGAAAATAAGTTGTTTTTCCACATCTCCTCTCTGCTAATTATTAAGTCTAAGATACGCAGCCATAGATAGAAGGGCTAGTGGTTTTATGGGAAGGGAATTTCATTCAGTTAAACCAACATTTATTAAGGACCTACTGTGTACCAGACTCTATACTAATCATTAACACCAAGAAGAATGCTACAGATTGTCTAGATACTACCCAGTATTCAAAGTGATCTTGATTCTAGTAAGTCCAGTAGAATCCAGTGTAAATGGATTTGGTTACACTCAAAATCTGGGTGATGGAACTGGGTGAAAGGGGTGCCAGGCCAGTGGAATGGCTCAGTGTTTCATCCAGGGTGCTCTGCTTACTAGCCATGCAACCTTGGGCAACTTACCTCACCTCTGTCACTCTCATTTTTTACTTTATTTTATTTTTAAATTTTTTTAAATTTTTTTGAGGAAGAGTAGCCCAGAGCTAACATCTGCTGCCAATCCTCCTCTTTTTGCTGAGGAAGACTGGCCCTGAGCTAACATCCGTGCCCATCTTCCTCTACTTTATCCGTGGGACGCCTAGCACAGCATGGCTTGACAAGCGGTGCCATGTCCACACCCAGGATCCGAACTGGCGAACCCTGGGCCACCAAAGCGGAACGTGCACACTTAACCGCTGCGTCACCGGGCCGGCCCCTGTGACTCTCATTTAAGGAGTCGTAGAAATGCCTCCGAGGACTGATGTGAGGCATGAAGTGGATGCGCAGTGTCTGGGATGGTGTTGAGCTGTCATGGTTTGTATCATTACTGCCTTTGGCCTTTGGCGTTCAGGGGAGCCACGAGCGAACAAAAATACAGTGTAACTTAAGCATATCCGAAGGCAGTAGGCAAACAGTTGGGAAAATGAGTAAATTCAGTTCAAAGACCTGAGTGTAAGGGAGAGATTAAATGACTTTTCACACATAATAGAGGGAAACGAAACTGTCCCATCTTTAAATGTATTGACCTATATTTCACTCGGATAAAAGTACTTTGATTACACGTGTTACCGTGAATTGCTATGAATTTATTGAAGTACCTTTAAGTCTGAGAATCACAGGAGTTCCAGATGTGTGGTTAAAGAACACAACTCTGTTTTGGTTCATCTCTTGGAGTTCTCTTACATAGTAGCAATCAATGAACCCCAGCCTGTAGCAATATGCGACACCCTTCTGTTCAGGCAGATACACTATTTCAGAAAAGGGCTCACTCCTCTGTGGAGCCCCAGGCAGTTTAGGAGGCTGATGGATTAGCAGTTACAAGACTGGCTCTGGTGCAGGTCCCCAGTAGGTTCTGGAAGAAAGAGCAGAGAGCAGGGCTGTCCAGGCAGCTGACTGCTCCCTCCTGGCCCTGTCATCAGCCCACCCCTGCTTCTCTTCCCAGATGGTCACCCTAGCGTCACTGCTGAGCAATGAAGTTAACAAATGTTTTAATTTCACTGCTGAGCAGTTCTGCAGAGGAGGAGACAGCAGAGAGGATAATGAGAAGCGCATCAGATGCCACCATTGATGAGAGCTTCTCTTCCCCACTGGCTCAAATGATAATACCAGACAAATTGGATACGGAGAGAGGTAGATTTGGGATATTCAGAGAGCTTCGGGTGAAAAAACACTGGCCTAGGATAGAATGAGATAGCTATATGTTGTATCAGTTAAGATGCATAAGAAAGAAAGGATGGAAGGAAAGGGTAAATAAAGAGGAAGAAACATGTTTATTAAGGGCATTAGCAATGAGTAGGGCTGTATTAGTTATCTATTGCTCTGTAACAAGTTACTCTAAAATTTCACAGGTTAAAAGAGCAGACATTTATTACCTCCTGGTTGCTGTGGATCAGGAGTCTAGATATACTTAACTGAGTCCCTGGCTCAGGACTCACAGGGCTGCCATCAGGGAATCAGCCAGGGCTGCAGACATCTCAAAGCTCAGCAGCGGGGAGTGCCTCTTTCTGAGCTCACTCACGTGGCTGTTGGCTGGAGATGTCAGCTCCTTGCCACGTGGGCCTCTCTGTAGGGCAGCTTACAACGTGGCGCTTGCATCCAGAGCAAAGACAGAGGGAGGGAGTGTCTGTATAGGTAAGGTGGAAGTCACAGTAACCTAGCCTCAGAAGTAGCATCCCATTACTTTTGCTATATGCTCTTCCTTAGAAGTGCAGGGCACAGGTTCAGCCCTAGGGCATGGATGCCTGGAGGCAGGGGTATTGGGAACCATTTCAGATGCTGCCTACCTCAGGTCCCCACTGCTGTCAGGGAAAAGGCCTTCTAAAGGAATTTCAGGCCAACTAACAAAAGCATGAAATGTTGGATAGATGGGGCCAAAAGGGATTAAGCATCAACTGATGTCTATCTCATTTGTTTATTATTTTTAAAATAGAAACGAGAAGAGTTAGTTTAGGTTCATGGAAGTTACTTATTCCAGTATACTCTTAATGTGGATTACTAAGCTGTGTTTCATCTAAGTTTACTTCTGTAGATGACCATAAAACATAGGACCCCTTTTTTTATTTTAATTTAGCTTTATAGAGCCATTCTGTGATCAGGAAACAAGCTAAAGCAAAGCCAAGAAACACCGAGTCTAACTCACTTATAATTCCTGTTTATTTGGGAGGAGGGGAGAGAGACAAAATATCTCTAAACAGAGATTTTAAATATATAATCACTACCAGAATTTATAATTGTCTGACTGAACTTTGCAAGTGTAGATATTCATGAAATCCTTCCATGTCATGTGTGTGTATAGAAAACCCTAACTTTTTGCTCTCTAAGGACTTTTGTGAGAAAACCCTGTTTTCTTTTATGGTATCAGCACTACAGAGCATCAAAGGTAGGTGCTAGTTTTGCTAAATAGAAACATAAAGATTATACATGTGAAATGAAGTTTTGGTTCCAGATTTTTTTCAAATAAATTCATTATTGCTAAAATAGAAATATTAATCCTGCCTTCCAATTGGCCCTCCTCCCATTTGTGTGAAAGATGTTAATTTTGTTTATTTCACCCCTGGAGTTGATATTTTAGTACTCTAGGTTTGGAAGAGTCGAGATGGCAAGCTCTGTTTTAGATGTGTGGTGTCGAGACCTCGGGAGGGTCAGGCAGATCTAGCAGAAACTATGGTTCTAGATTTAAATGGAAAGCTTAGGATTAGAGAGCTGGCTTTCAGGGTTATCTGCGTAAAGGTGACAGTTAAAGCTATACATGGGAGAGCTTTTCAAAGGGAGAGATTAAAGTGAGAAAAAAAAAGAGTTGAGACCAGTCTTAGGTACGGCTTATGGTTATGGATTTGGAAGAAGAACCAGTAAGGAAGGCTGGAAAAGAGTGGCCAGAATGATGAGTGTTTATCCAGAATGCTTCAGTGTTGTGAAGTCCGAGGGTTGTGATGCAGAGGCAATAGTAAGGCCAGATGCCACAGAAAAGGTCCAGTACGTGGGGATCCAACTGTTGAGGGCCTTCCTTGCCAAATCCAAGGAGCGTGGGGTTCTTGTGGCTGGCTAATCTCTTTTTCTGGGTACTTGTGTTCCACAGACCATAATGGGATGTCTTGAGGGTGAAGAAGGACATGCAGCATTCCAGAGAATCCTGGATAAAGTAAGAGATGAGAGCCTGGATGTTCAGACTGTCGTGTCCCTGTTGAGGCTGTACCAAGATTCTAACCCTGCAGTAAAGACAGCGCTGTTAGACAGCAAGCCGGAGGATGTAGAAGCAGTGCGGCCAAAAGGTAGGAGGAAGCCTGTCCCCCCGAGTCACTGAGCTTTGTTCTGGGAAGATGCTGTAAGGTTGGCTCCAACCATACATGTCTTCAGTGGCTTGGTTATTGTTAAGTGATTTTCGCATAAATTCTACATGTAATGCCAGAAGCTGCGTGTTAAATACATACAAACTAAATTTGAATCTCCATTTCTATCCCCTAGTTAACTAGTCTGACATCTTGCAGTTGGAATCAATGTTCTCCTGCCCTTCAAAAAGCCACCCATCCAAATCGATGTTCTGAGTGCCCAGGGTGAGCTGGTTCGCCGACAGCACTTAAAGGCTGAAGTTTCTCTCATTTGGGTTAGGTACAAAGCAGTGGCCTTGCCAACCAGAAGTTAACCTCTGGCTGGCTCTGCAGCTTTGTGTTTCGACAGATAAATGAAACATTTTTCCTTTCATAGAGTTTAAACAGAATAATAAAGTATTTTTCTCTCCAAAAAGAGATTCTGCATTCGGGTGCTCAGCATAGGCTGAGAATCACTTTACTATTCTGTTAGATCTCTCCTGACAAACCATGCTGTCATTTTCTTCAAGTTGACTCGCTGCTCTTGTGCGTCTCTAGCTCTTCCTCCCCCAGGGAGCACGGAGGAGGGAAAGACCTTGTCTGTTCTGTTGCTGGAACACAAAGAGGACCTGATCCAGTGTGTAACACAGCTGAGACCTATTGTGGAGTTCCTGGAAACAGCCAAGGAGGAATTCCTGCCTGGCCCTGAGAAAAGGGTAACTGTGTGGAGTATCTTCCTCCCCTCTGAATTCAGATAGCCCTTTCTTAAACCTCTTCTGTGGCACACAGCACTTTTTACCTTGCGGTATTTTTGTGTGTACTACATAGTAAGCCCCTTGAAGTTCAGATCTGGATGCACGCCTCTTTGTATCCCTTGTGGCAGCTCACTGCGGCCTTGCACATTGCAGCTGCACCCTGGTGTTTAGATGCATGGATGGATGGATATTCCCACTCCGACTCGATGAGTTTTTAGTATAAAACGGTTCCCCAAGAATTAAAGTGTTTGGCCACATTTGTAATTATTATGACACTTTTCCTCTTTACAGAAATGATAACACTGTTCATCTGTAGAAAATTGGGAAAACAAACGAAAAAAAATTCAAATCTCTCATCATCTCCCCACTCAGAGATGATCACTGCTGACATTTTAGAGCGTGTGCTCCCAGTCTTTCTGATTGGAATCATCCAGAGATGGGGTTATCATCCAGTTTTGTAACTTTGTTTTTTTTATTTAATATATTGTGAATACAGTTCCATACCTACAGTATGCATTTTGGTAGCTGTATTGTATTCTGTCTAATGGATGTGCCCTAATTCATTAATTCTTTATTTTGGGGTATTTGTTTCCAATATTTTGCTTTTCCAATATTTTGCTATTGTAAGTGATGTTGCAGAGAACATCCTTGCACTGAAATCTTTGCATACTTCTCAAATTATTTCCTTAGAATAATTTCTAGGAAGAGGAGCTTGGGAATCGAGAGTGTAAAAATTCTCAAGTGGTTGGTATACACTGCCAAAGTGCCCTTCAGGAAGGTTGTACCAATTTACTCTCCCACCAGCCAGCTACTAAAATCCTCGTAAAACTGCTGGCATGACTTCTCAAGTCAACTAGATAACTGTGTTTGTAGCTGTTATTGATTTCAACTTTGTGCTAAAAATATTTTTATATCTGGAAGGGAGGAGTAGGGACAGATAGAACTTTTGTGGCATCAGTTCTTAAAACTGTGAGAAGTGGCTTAAATGTTCAAGAGAGAAATTGTTTAGAAACAACTGGTGCAATGGCTGTGCACTGGGTCCCGAGTGATGACTGGATCCTGGATTTCTCTTTCTCAGCGATCATATACTGCTATTTTTTCGTATAAAATGGGAACAATCTTTAATCGCAGAATTATATTTTGCAAGTTATGTTTTTAAAATTTTAACTCCTTTGAACTTCTTAGAGAAAGATAATGTACAAAATAAGATTACACCCTTGTTTTCTCCTTAGACTTCAGATTAACGGTAATTTCAGGCACTCGGTTAAAGTAAGTTGCCATAGATCTAGAAGTACCTGACTCCCTGTTAGTGATTTCATTCGGTTACTCATTCGAACCTCTCCTTTTTTTTTTTAAACCTCTTCTTTATTAGCTAGATTGAACATGTCCTTTGAACTGTTTCATTATCTTGGTAAAACAGCATTTATGGGTAGAACCCAAATTCAGCCTCATTTTCTGCAGCAAGACAGACCCACTCATTTTCTTCTGTCACTTTCAGTTTACTTGACAGAAAGGGCTGAAGCAGAAGAACTTAAATTAGTTATAAATCACAAAAGCACTCCTTAGGATTGGGGTTCCACCAGAGCTTCATTAAGCTGCTCCTTCTCACGCAAATTGAAGCAAAGTAATAAAGCGGGAGTGTCGAGGTGAATGTTGATTGACTAGTCACAGCGCCTTGACAGCATGTGGAGCATGCACTCAGAACTTTTAGAACTGTGCCATCATCTGGAATGATGCTAGTCGGGGTGCATGGCCCTTGTGTATACACACCTTTGGTTCTGTAAGAAGTGGAAAATAGCAATGTCCTTACTTCAGGATTAGAAACAGGTACAAAAG
Organism: Equus quagga; assembly: GCF_021613505.1. Classification (NCBI taxonomy): domain Eukaryota; kingdom Metazoa; phylum Chordata; class Mammalia; order Perissodactyla; family Equidae; genus Equus; species Equus quagga. Next base: position 32,221,282 of record NC_060271.1, on the reverse strand, counting down.
TAGCACTTAGTACAGCTGCCGTTTATTTATCACTTGCTGTGTGCCAAGCAGTGTGCCGAGGGCCGTTTAAACATCGCTAAATGCTACCCTCGTGGCAAGTTTATTAAGTCATGGATAGTACCCTGACTTTACAGATGAGGAAGCAGATGCTTGAGAAGGTTACGCAACTCACCCAAAGACACAGCTGCTTGGGGCCAAACTGGAAGCCAGACTTCTAAACAAAGTATGTTCTTTTAATGTGAGTACAGTAACCACTGTGCATACTGCTTCCTGATAATATCAAGAACCACTGCCATTTAAAGATCACGTATGTCCTAGGAGTTATGTTACTCTACAAAAAACAACCTCATTTTATAGAATCCTCATAACAACTACACAAGAGTTGATATTGTTATCTTCTTTTGCACATGAGGAAAATAAGGTTCAAAGAATTAATAACTTGCCTAAGGTCACACAGGCAATAAATTTAGAACTTGTGTTCTAACTAGCCCTGTGTGTCTTTGAAGCCCATACCCACTCTTTATAGTATCTGGCTGCCTCATTATGTATCAGATTATTGCGTAGGAACCAAGAGGTAGCAGTGAAATCAGTATGGTTTTTAGATAAAAGCTCTTAAATTTTAAATTGTGATTCATTTAGTAGAAATCTAATATATATTAGACCTTAAACAGAGAATGACTATGTTCTGTACTGACAAGGAATATGACAACTTGATTTATAATATATACATTCCTTTCATATATGTAAAACCAATTTGGTTTTCTAGCTAAGTTCATTATTTTAAAATGGGAGTTAATTTGATAATGCCATCCTCTGGCATGCTACCGTGACTTATCTGCTTGACTGTTTTTCCTGAGAGCTGGCATTTTCCCAAAGGAAAGCTCAAAATTCAGTTACTATGAATCTGTAGATTACGTGTATTAAAATAATTCCCCATATTATCAGCTTCATGAAAACTGAGTTAGCATATTGAGTCATAATCCATTAGGAACAGTTCTATTGTAATAGGAAAATATCTGTAAAATAGCTGTCACATGTTTTATTTTTCAACCTTTTGCTGAAGCCCTGTGCCCTCTTGACTCAGAACATCCCCTAGCACACAAAGGAAGAAGAAGGGAGTGGAATTGTAGGATGATGGCTGGAGCTGATGTATGTGGCTGTTGAGAATGAGAAGGGTAGATAATAAAGAATCCACAAGAAAAGTAATCCAGAAATGCACATTTAAGCTATTATTTTGGAGGCCACGGACTAATGTATAAATTATCTGGGTATTCAGGTTGCTATGCAAATTACAAAAGGAAGGAAAATAATAGAATTGCTCTGAAATTACAGTCTGTATGACTGTCGTGTACTTTACTGAACAGAGATTGAAGAACACTGTAAGTGTATTAGTTGCCAGTCTGTTTCTCAATCTTGGTGTCTGAACGAACTAAATCTAAGGAATCAGGTTAGACGTAAGCCACTTGCTCTGTCCTATGGGCCTAGTGTAAGAATATCTTCACAAAATGCAAACTGTTGAAGGCAAAGAATGTACTCAGACCTGCAATTGAGAAAGAAAGATTTTCATAGAGCTGTTTTTCTGGAGACTGTTTTGGATTTTATTGAAATAGAATAAGGAAGAGACTATGAAAATAGTGCTAGAGACCAGCAGAGGAGGACCTGGAGACAGGGCATCATGTAATGCCATCTTGCTAGGTTTTCCAGTGGTGTGTCAGGTACATTTAGAGTTGCCAGTAACTGGTGTCTGGTTGATTGCTTGCCACTGCAGGTGATTCTGGATTGCTGTGAGGGCAGAAAACCCAAGGAGACAATAGAAAATTTGTTGCACAGGATGTCTGAAGAGAAGACCCTTGCTGCTGAGAGTTTGGTAAAACTCCTTCAGGCTGTGAAGATGACATTCCCAAACCTGGGCCTTCTGCTGGAGAATTTGCAGAAATTAGCCGCTTTGCCGAGCACCACAGGTATTAGTTAATTGTGGACTCTCTGGACTGGAAACCCTCCTACGGAAAATTATAGCTTCACACACCCTTTTGGTTCCATGCTGGGCGTGTAAGACAATGTTAAGAAATGCCATTGCAAAACAGAAACTGGCTGCAACAAACCAGTGATTCTCAATATTTCTGGAGCTCAGATCTGAAATCTGAGTTACTCATGTCCATGAAGCTCCCTCATGATGCTCCTGTGGTTCAGGGTTTGTTTAAGAGTGGCTTTCCCAGGGCTGTCACTTGTCAACTGCGAGCACCTAAGGAGCAGACAGGCTCACACAGCACGTGATTTTGACGAGCCGTGTTGACAAACGTGAGCAGCAGACACTCAGATCTTGATTTCCCCGTTCCCATTGGAGTGCTGTTTGGTTCCAGCAGTCCCCAAAGCTACCTCTCAGTCCATTCAGTTTGGGGAAATGAGTGCACATCCTGTGCCTTAGGAAAACAGCCCAACTCTAGCCAGTTCTCACCCATCCCGGAGCATGGGAGGCTGAGATGGTTTTCAGAAAAAGGATGTTTGGGAAATCAGAGAACTTTTTTTCTAGCTTATAAAAGTAATATATATTTATACAAACTTGAACAATTTAAAAATTAAAGAAGAAAATAACCTAAAATCCTACCGCTCAATTATATCAATATTAACACACTGACATATTTTATCACATTATTTTTCAATGTTGAGATACCCTACCGTATTTTATAACTTTACAATTTCCCCCATTTAACAGTATCACATAAACGTTCTCCTCCACGTTTCAAAAATCTCCCTATAATCCTATTTTTTGAAGGCTGTGTAGTTTTCCATCATAAGGATGTATATGTATAAGGACTCATGCCGTTGTTTGGGGCACATGTGGCATAATGGTGAAGACTGTCAACACTGTCTGGGTTTGCATCCTGACTCTTTCTGTAGCTGTGTGACCTGAGCAAGTGGCTTAACTTTTCTGAACCTCATTCTCTCCTCTGTGAGATGAGGATAAGAGTGGTACCTGTCACGTTCGTTTTTGCGTCTATGAGATAATACACGTGAAACGTTTAGCACAGTGCCTAGCACATAATAGGCACTCAGTAAATATTAGTTATCTTCATCATCATCATCAAAAATTATGCTATGACAGATATCTTTGTACATAGATTTTTTTGCCTTCAGATAATTTCTTAAGTTAAATTCCCAGAAGTGGAGTTACTGGGCCAAAGAGAATAAATTTTTAAATATCTGCAAAGCTAAAGGAAGTGGCTGATAGTTTTGATTTTTCTTTACTTTCAAATAATATGATCTCTTAAAAGAGTACCTGACAGATCGGCTCTGAGGGCATGTACACAGCAGAATGGTGGGTCAGCTCCACTCCACAGTCCCGACTCACGCCTGCGTGTGTGTTGGAGCGCCACATGGATCCTTGACCTCAGGCTTGCCGACTCACACCCCTTGAATCTGTGCGTCTGCATCTCTTACAAGTGCAGCCTTCTAATTACCCCCCTGTTGAGCCATCGCTAGCTTCTACCACTGGGCGCTAACTTTCAAAGTGTTAGTGGTTTTGTGACCCTGAAGCACCAGTGATTAAGTGTAGACCACAGGAGAGCTGAACACGTGTACGAGGCCCCAAGCCAGGAGCTGAGCTTGCTCCGCGGATGAGATGGAGCTCTTGCTGCTCTCTCTGCCTCTCTCATCTGTAAGCCCTCGTCTTTTGTAGGAGAAGCCCTAAGGCGGCTTCAAATGTTATTGTTTTGCTAATATCCTTACAGTCCAAGCAAGTGCGGATGATTATGGGACTGAGCTGTTGAGACGATATCAAGAAAACCTTTCTGAGATTTTCACTGACAACCAGATGTTACTAAAAATGATCCCACGTGTGAAGAGTTTAGCCTCTGGAGACAGAGAGGTAAGGGAGACGGAGGGAGGGAGGGTAAAATGAGAGAATAGCAAAAAAAAAAAAAAGAATACATATATATATATTTTTATGTATATGTATATATATTTTTTCTCCCCAAAGCCCCAGTACATAGTTGTATATCATAGTTGCAAGTCCTTCTAGTTCTTCTATGTGGGACACCACTAAGCATGGCTTGATGAGTGGTGCTAGGTCTGCGCCAGGATCCGAACTGGCAACCCCAGGCTGCCCAAGCAGAGTATGCGAACTTAGCCACTCGGCCACGGAGCCAGCCCCCTAAATATATTCATATCTTGTATAAATATACACACACAGCCATGTTGAGAAATGCTAAAGGGTCAGTAGAGAAGGAGAAATAGAAGGTAACTCAATTTCTAAGGCAGAGTGACAAGTAGGATAGTTGTAATTTCTGCAGTAATAAGGAAAGGCATTGACGAGGAAGAATGAAGAACCTTGTCATGTATAAAAACCTCTCAGGTTGAGAGAGGTGAAGGATGTTGAAGAACTCCTCCCCAGAAGTACGTTCACTGTAACCCAGGACTCAGAACTCTGCAGCCAGGCCAGTGGCTGCAAAGTCCCTCACGTGTGTGTTTGTGCTGCATCTTGAAGGTCATGGAGAAGCTTGTGCAGCGTGACTCTGGTTCGGGCGGTTTCAGTTCCCTGGTGTCAGCAGTTCTAGAGAAGCAGACTCTCTCTGCGGCAGCCGTTTGGCAACTGCTGCTGGAGGCTCAGGAGGCAAAGAGCTGCCCACTGAACCTGCTCGTGGAGGAAATACGAAGGGAGCCTGGGGCCGATGCTTTCTTCCGAGCAGGTAAGTCACTGACCTCTGTCGTGGCTCTGCCCCTGCTAGAGATTACTGTCAGTCTTGCCAGAAAACAGACATGCTCTCCTATGGTAGTCTTCCACATCCCTACCATCAGAAGTAAGGACTGACCGTTTTGTTCAAGCACATGGGAGTGTGTAAAGCTTTTTAAATAAAATATGCAGTAAGTATTCTAAGCTTACGTTAATAATTATCCTCTGATTACAGTGCCATTTGCCATTTTCCTCACTTCCAACCCCAGCCCTCACTCCCAAGAGAAGATAGGTGAAGTGTATTCTTATTATGAAGAGTTGAGTTGAGAAAAGGTGAAGTGAAATGCTCATCGTTTCATTAATGAGTCTCCAATCCCTCTTTCTTTCAGTGACCACCCCACAAAGTGCTGCCTTAGAAGCTGTCCTGAGACATCACAAACTGATCCTGGAGGCCATCCAGCAAAGGACTGAACTCAAGGGCTTTCCCTCAGAGGACGAGAGCCTGGTGGACACTGTGAAAGAGGTGTGGTGGGGAACTCTTTGTTTCAGAGAGTTTTACGGAGTCCATGCCTGGGACTGTCTCGCTCCTGAGGGAGGAACCGATTCTCTGGAGCTCCTGCTGTGCACCGGGCCTGCTGAGCTAACAGTCGATAACTCTTTTGCTCTTGCAGCCCTCCCAGCTCTAAGTGGCTGGCGATGTCATCCACACTTTTACAGATAAGGGAACTCAGGCTCAAGGGCTTCAGTGACATGTCTGGGATGCTCCATCTGGTCAGAGATGAAGCCAAGATTTGAACCCCGGTTCATGTGCCTCAAACCTAGATGTACTCCATTTGGCTGAACCTGGGTAAACTCAGAGGGAACCATGATGCTGCTCTCTAACGCGTTCTAAGAGGCAGCTTCTTTCAGAGAAAGGAAAGTAAAACTGCTCTTATTACATGCACTAGTCTGGCTTCTAGAAAGAGCCAAGATAAACATAGATAGAACAAAGCTTTTGCCCATATGGGGTAGCAAATAGTGCCAACTCATTTTCTGTAATGCTTCTCACAGTGTGGCCAGCATCCCAGAAAAACCAGGTGGGCACTGGGGGGGCATTCATGGATGTCCAGTCCAGGATCATGTGTGTCTTGAGTGGGGAAGAATTATAAAGGAACATAGAGTTAAAGTACACGCTTACCTGTAGCTCCTTTTGATCCAGGTAAGGCACAGAAGATGTGCAGAAGGGCTGGTTTCTAACTGTCTGCACAGGTGACAGCGCCCCCTTAGTCTGACTCTGAGATGGGAAGAAGATGGCACACACTTCTGTGTGGCTTCAGAGGAGAGATTGTTCTGCTGGACTCTCCACTGTGCCTCGTACTTCAGAGACGGGGCTTCTGCGGTTGATCAGCCTTAGCCTCACTAATTAGTCTCATGCGTGCCTCCAGAGACATCAGGTTTATTTAGATAGACTTAAAAAGAGCAGAAGTAAAATATCTTCGAAAGCGAAAATTCCGTTTGGCCATCTCTGGATGGTTTAGCCTTATTTTCTCATGTACTGACTCTTTCGGCTGATAGCTCTAATGTTCTGAAAGAGGACGGCTTTGAAATAATATTCTTGGCCTCTTTAAAGCCCCTGTTTGAACCTTTAAAAAGCTGTTTCTTTATGAAAGAAAATGATGTTTAAAAGGGTACATCTAAGTATCTAAAAATGTGAAGCCACTGATCATGCAGAATTACTCCAGACATTGATATATCGTGAAAAATTATCTTGATCTTCAGGATAGAAATGGCAACAACCAAATCCTATAGTTTTCTTAGCTTTTATTATTAAGATCTAGAAAAGTTCTTTGGGTGACTCGTGGTTTCTGAGCAGCTGTTCCTCATAGAAAATACTTAATGCTTCCTTGCTTACACCTTCTCTATATTTGCGCATTTGTCTTGACATGTGCCCTTTTTTGTGTTGTTAGTTTCCTTGTTTTTTGGAAAAGAGGGCTCTCTACCACATTTATCACAAGAAATATAAACTTGTTATAGATGGAGCAATGCCTTCCTGAAATTAGCTTTTTTTTAAAAATTTGAAAACCATGGAGAAAATCTGCTGATACTAACCACAAGCCTTTGTCTCATGGTATTCATTTAGATTCTGAGCGTTTCCTCTGAGACAGCCAGCCCCGAAGCCTCTCTGAGAGCAGTGCTGAGCAGAGCCATGGAGAAATCCGTCTCGGCCATTGAAATATGTCACCTCCTGTGCAGCATCCACGGATCTTTCCCCAGCCTGCAGCCTGTCATGCGGGAGTTAGCACACGCTGGTAAGACCAGGGGTAGGGTCCTGGCAGGCCCCCAGGTTGTTTCCTTGTTGACGAGAAGAGGCAGCACTTCATCCATCACCACCTTATTTATTTATTTTATATGCTCTCAATACTTAGAAAAGTCATAGACATAGATGTAAAATGATGCTATTTGTGTTTACAAGAAAGTAAAGATGATGATATTGCTTGAGAGTTTTATGAGGGTTCCAAGTAGTCTTCATTCTCCTCTAAGAAGAAAAGTTAGAAAGCAAAGGAGAAACAGAGAGAATTCCCAGAGCCATGAGATATCTCTTCTCCGCAGGTTTCCTTACTCAGGAAAATGGAGAGGAAGGGTGGAAGGTGAGTAATACATTTCACCTTGAAGCCAATGACAAAGCAGATGAAAAGGCGGCTGAGCCAGCTGAAGAAGACCGCCAGTCTGGGAAGCAGAACGAGCAAGGAGAGGCTGGCTCCTTGCCAGAACAAGAGAACGACACGTCTGCCTCCCCAGACTCTGCCAAGAAGAGCTTCATCTGTAAGGCCTGTGACAAAAGCTTCCATTTCTACTGCCGCCTCAAGGTGCACATGAAGCGCTGCCGGGCAGCCAAGAGCAGACAGGTGCAGTGTAAAGAGTGTAACGAGACCAAGGATTCTAAGAAAGAGCTGGAGAAACATCAGCTGGAAGCCCATGGTGCAGGTGGAGAGACTGACGTCCCCAAGAAGAAGAAGAAGAGGCTCCCGGTGACGTGTGACCTCTGTGGAAGAGAATTTGCTCACGCCTCAGGTACCTTCGAGAAGGCGAAGTACTAGGGAATGGTAACGCTGAGTACTGAGTCTGGATTCCAGGCCTTGCCTCTGGTTGTTTGCAATAGGGCTGTGGATGTGCTTAGAAAATAGAGCAGCTTCCAGCAGAGGCAGGCGAATGTTTAGAGAAGAGCGTGAGCTTTGGAATCGGCTCCCTGAGCTTTAATTTCCCCGTCTGTTAAAAAGGCACCCTGAGACCACCTACCGTTTTGGATTGTTATAAAGATTTAAGATAATGTAGCTCAACACCTAGTACGGTGCCTACACTAGAGTTAGTACTCAGAGACTTGTGGCAATTATTACTCATAATAATAACCAGCTGTTGAACATCTGACTCTTTGGTTTCCACGTAGCACTTGTTTCTTGACAATAGACAAGAATTACGGAAACCACGGGATGTATGGTTGGACTTATTTTCCCTTGCCCCGATGTTGGATAAACCTAATGAAACATAAAAGTGAGTTTTGTTTCACTCTTTCTGGGTGTCTGGGTCCTCTTTAAGAGAGAGAGAGCGTAGGACAGGTAAACCCACAACACCTCATGCCTGGTCCAACCAGGAGTGGGACTGAGGTGACTTTCAGAGTGCCGGGTGGTGGGCAGATGGGCAGCGCAGCTCTCTGAGGTCAGAGTGCACACGGCCCAGTGTCCTGTGGTCCGTGCTGTGCTTCCTCTTGAGACCTGGCCTGAGACAGTGCTGTTGTGTCTCCTTATGCTGCACTCAGCGGTGCTTACTGCTGTCTCTCTGGTCCCTGGCCCGGCTTCCCTAGGCATGCAGTACCACAAGCTGACAGAGCACTTTGACGAGAAGCCTTTCTCCTGTGAAGAGTGTGGGGCAAAGTTTGCAGCCAATTCTACCCTGAAGAACCACCTTCGCCTCCACACTGGGGACCGCCCATTCATGTGCAAGCACTGCCTCATGACCTTCACTCAGGCCTCTGCCCTGGCCTACCACACCAAGAAGAAGCACTCAGAAGGTAAGGCGTGGAGACTTTCTTCATCTCTGCTGCATACTTTACCTATTTGAGCTGCTTGAAAGCCTGTTTGGAATTAGGCATGATATATATCTCAAGGAGATTAAAACAAAACAGAACACAAAACTTCTAGGTACACACCAGGACTGCTTATGTGCACAGGCACTTAAGATGCTGATGGTGAGAGGCCCTGAAGAGAGGCCGGCTAACACGGGTTGATGGCATTATAGCTAGAGAATTTACATAACGCCAGGAATTCTGTGGGCTTTGAGGTGGCGTTCACGCATGAGAAATCCTTGGTTGAGCCCCTGCTGTGGATGGGGCAGTGGCAATGCTGAGTGACTAAGCTGGAGTCCCTCTGCGCACAGAGCTGGGGTCTAGAGTGTCTAGTAGAGAGATAGTTGCGGGGCAGAGCCATGGGGGAGGAACATGAAATGCTACCAGGGAGACACGGAAGAAGGAAGTAGGGGTTTCTAGTCCAGTCAGAGAGGAGGGGTGCATCGTCAGGTAAGGCTTCTCAGAGAATTCTCTGTATTGTTTGGAGCATGTATATGTAAGTCCTAGCGCCACCATCGTCTCACCTGGATTGGTGTAGCCCCTCACTGGTCTCCTGGCTCTCACTACGTCCCTGGACAGTGAGCTCAGTACACAGGCCCAAGGGGGCCTTTTGAAACTAAGCCGTATCCTGTTGCTTCTGTGCTCAAAACCCTACGAAGGCTTTTTGCCTCGCTCAGTGTGAAATCTGAAGGCTTCACGACAGCCTGCTGGGCCCCAAGTGAGCAAATCCCCTGGCGCCTCTGACCTCAGTTCTTACTGCTGTCCCCCCACCGCCCTGTTCTCCCGCTGCAGCCTCCACGTGAGGCCCCACACCTGCAGGGCCCCTGCTGCAGGGCCCATGTTCCCGCCGTGCCCTCTTCTTGGAGGGCTTTCTCTTCAGACACCTCCGTGCTTCTCTCCTCACCCCCTTCCAGTCGTTACTCCCACTTCCCTTCGCCCTGAGTCCTTTTCCTGCCCACCCTCTATAGAATCTCGGTGACTCAGCCCCAGGTTCCCTGCATGGTGCTTAACATCTGAGTTATCTACTTTAGTAATTTACTTTGTTTAGAGTCAGTCTCCCCCATTAGAATGTAAGCTCCATGAGGGTAGAGCTGGTGGTCTTTTTTTGTTGCACTGCTGTATCTGTCGCCCTCAGAATAGTACTCAGCAATAGCCAGCCCTCAGTGAACACATTACTGAGTGAATGAGTCTCTGCAGCTCTATTCTAGGCACTGGGGATGGTGAGACTAGGTGCACCCTGCTCTCCTGGAGCTTACGTTCCACTGGGTAGAACAGAGCTTCAGCAAATAAATTCAGGTAGTAGTAATTGCTATCAAGAAACTAAAGCAGGGTAAGCGGCAAGAGGACAGGGTTGGGTGGGGCCCTATTTCTATCATCAGAAAAGGCCCCTGAGAGATGAGAGCTGAGCAGAAACCCAAATGAAGTGAGAGATGGAAGCAGTGGAAGATCTAGAAGAGCATCACAGTGCAGAGCCCCCTCCACGGAAAGGGGCCTTCCCGGTGTGAGAGGCCAAAGAAAACTAGAGGGGCCAAAGCAGAGTCAGCGAGGGAAGAGTGTTGAGAGGTGAGCTCAGAGGGTCACCAAAGGCAGATCTCGGAGGGTCTTACAAGCCAGGGTGAGGACTTTGGTTTTTACACGAAGTGTTTTAGTTTCTATTGCTGCTCTAAAACATTACCATGAATAGTGACAATTCAGTGTATTATCTTACCCTTTGGAGGTTAAAAGTCCAAAATGAGTCTTATGAAGCTAAAATCAAAGTTTTGGCAGAGTGTGTTCCTTTTGGAAGCTCCAGGGGAGGATTTATTCCTTGCCTTCCCAGCTTCTGGAGGCTGCCTGCTTTCCTTGGCTCGTGGCTGCATCACTGTAGCCTCTACTCTGTCACAGGCCTCCTCTGACTCCTTCCTCCCCGTACAAGGACCCTCGTGATTACAGTGGGCCTGCTTGTGCAGTCCACGATAAGTTTCCCACCTCAAGGGCCTTAGCTTAATATCATCCACACAGTGCCTTTTGCCACGTAAGGTAACAACATTTACTAGTTTCTGGGATTGGGGTATGGACATCTTTGGGGCCGTTATTCTGGCCACCACAGGAAGCCACGGGAGGGTTTTGAGCAGAGGAGTGATAGGATCTGATTTACATTTGTCAGAGTTAATTCTGGCCACTCTGGACATTCAGCTGTAATAGGGCAAGAGCATAATGTAAACAGGGAGACAGGAGTGTTGCAGTAGTCCAGTGTAGAGGTGAGGGTTTTCAGCTAGAGCTGTGCTAGGGTCGGGCCGGGGGCGGGGAATGTGTGAAAACGTTCAGTTTGCAGGATATGTTGTTGAAAGTGGAAGTGAAGGCACTGATGATGGATCGTGACGGGGGTGAGGGAAAGAGGAGTTCAGGATGCTTTGGGGTTTTTGGCATGAGCAGCTGAGTAAATGATGCTGCCGTTTACTGAAGCGGGGGAAATTGGAGTGTGTATTGTGTGCGTGTGTTTTGGGGTGGTGGGGACAGAGAGGAGCCCTGTTTTGGATATGATAAATTTGAGATACCTATTAGACCTCCAGGTGGAGAAATAGAGTGACAGGCAGTTGGATATATGAGTCTGGAGTTCTGGGGAAAGCTGGGAGCTAGAGATATAAATGGGGAGCTGTCAGTGTACTGATGGGATGTAAGGCTCTGAGATAAAACCATCCAGAAAATGAAGTCAGAGAAGGCGGCCAAGGACTGACTACTCGGCTTCTCAATAATTTCAACTCTTGATTCAAGAAATACTTTTTTTCCTAAGAAAATCTGCTTTCAAAGCCCAATATATAAAAAATGAGGTCAATTGCTCTAGTTGAAGTGGGCCACAGGATTTGTGGGGGTCTGGCCCTCACCTCATTGATTTCCCCACTTCTCTATTGGCCCATAAGGGAGCTTGGAGGAACTCTTGATCTAGCGTTTTTTACAAATGCCAGTTTTCCAGACTTGCTCTTTACCTGTATTTTCTAATAGTTTTTGGCAGTCTGGTCATTATATTCTCATTATGTGCTTGAGAAAATAGAGAAGCCAAGTGGTTTGTAATAACTTTACAGCAAGTCACTGGGGGACAGCTTTCACTCTTCTCTGACTCCATGTCTCTCACCTGTGTGTGCAATTGCGATTCCACACTGTATATGTCACAAGGGATCCAGATTCACATATTTCTGGGCACAAGGGTATATCTGCTTCCTGGGAGTGGAATGAGCTCCTGCATACTTGTGTGGGCTGGTGAACAGATGGGGAATCTTGTGTCCTTATCCCTCAGGGTGAGGAGACCACACTGAGGCCCTCTCTGTGATCACCTGTGTTTGAGGTGCCATCTGATAGGATGGCTCAGCCCTCTCACTCGGTATTTACAAATTGCCTGAGGTTTTAATGTCATCTCCCAGGTTATATTTGCCTGACACCTGCCTCAGAATGTGATTTGGTTTTAGGAATGCCATAAATGTGTAGTGCTGGCTCTAATAAACTCATGTATATTTCCAGGAAAAATGTACGCATGCCAATACTGTGATGCTGTGTTTGCCCAGTCCATTGAGCTATCCCGCCACGTGAGGACCCACACTGGCGACAAGCCGTACGTCTGCCGGGACTGTGGCAAGGGCTTTCGGCAAGCCAATGGCCTCTCCATCCACCTGCACACCTTTCACAGTATGTACTGAGATTGTGCATGTAAGGCATCCAGCACCAGGCCTGGCCCTGAGAAGGCATGTAAAAATCATAACAGAAGTTGTCAGTTCACCAGAGTTGGGCCCCATTAGTGCCTTCCCCTCCCCTGTTCTCCTGCAAAACCCAGAGTTCCTCATTCCTTTTTCAAGAAAAATCTCATTTTAACATGCCATTGTGTGACGCCTATTTCTCTGTCCAGGCTGTTTCCTTGTCTTCTTTTTAGCCCACCTGGCTCTGTTCGGCTGACAGAAGCAAATTCTGTTTGAAGGAAAGAACCTCTGTAACAGAAGGCTAGCAGAGCACCAGAATATTCCCATTAATAGAAGTCCACTGGGCTGCTATTTTCTACCCTGACCCTCCTTCCCCAACTCTCATCTTATAGTCATACCTGCCTCTCCCCGTAGAAGCAACCCAGACACTGTCTGAGTTAACATATGCCAGTGTAAGTGGTCCCTGGTCACGTGCCCTTAAAAGCCTCTGCCCAGTGTTGTCTTCAAATGCCATTGTAGTCACTCAATTAGTAGGGTCTGCCCCCATCTTTCTCCCCTTCTTCTAGAACTGATAGAAAAAACACACGCTGGAAGGAAAAAGAAATTCTGTGATTCCTCATTAGATCATCGGGAACTCACCAGTACGGCGCTTGGCTGCTCACGTCCCGTCATCTTCAGCCGCTCCTGTTCCCACAGGAGTAATGAGCACAGCGCATCAGGGAGGCTAAGTGCTTGGGCTCTGAAACCACAGGCCTGGCCTTGAATCTTGACCTTCCGTTTACTCCCTTGAGGCCTTAAACGAGTTTCTTTACCTTTCTAAGCCTTCTATGCCCCTTCTGTAAACCAGAGAAAACACTGCTGCCACCTTGGACTGTTGTGAGAGTTAGTTAGATACCACCTGTAAAGCAGGACGCTCCGTGCCTGATATGTAGAAAGTGCTCAGCAAATGCCAGAGACTCTTACTGTTGGCAAAGCCACTCTCTCAGGTGTCATCATCCAAGCGAGTCTTTTTTGCATGCCATGCACCTTGCATCCCCTTCCTGCCTCCTCCCCTCCCCACCCCTGTTCCCCACACCCCAGTTTCTAGCTGTTAGCAAATACAGTGCCTCACAGACATGTGCCTCTGTCAACACATTCAAGTCTGTTGTCAGCCTGCCAACAAACGGCTTTGCCACAGCTTTCCAGTGTGCTCTGCATGTGGCTGCTGGACACTGGGCAAAGCAGGAGGAGTATAAAGTGCCAGCCCTTCCCCCAAGGAGTGTACAAGGCTGTCCAAAAACATCCAGTTGCAGTGGACTTCCAGATGAGTGAGATTTGGCTTGGACCCAGCGCCACAATTTTGATGTCCTCTCAACCTCTTTAAGTGACGTTCTGCTTTAGTCTCCTTTTCCCAGTAGCATTACATGGGAGTCAGGAAAGAGGAAGACAGCAATTTTCAGAATGTAAAGGACCCACAGTGTTTTGCCATGCCTTAGAGTATGTCCTCGGCAGCCAGCCCAGCTCCAGGCCCTCTCTCACTGACTGCTCCTCGCCTCTTTCCACAGGACCACATCATGGCTTGTGGAGAAATGCTTCAAAGTCTCTTAAAAGACATGTAAAACTGAGATTTCAAGAGCTCATGTCTACAGGGAAACTAGTTAATGATAGCAAAGGCTGCTGCCTATCAGAATTCCTGAAGTAATCAGTGCACACATGAGCTTGGCTCGTGGGTTGGGCCTTTCTTCCGGGCAAAGGATTTTATTACTAAAACATGTCACTTTCTGTTGCTTTCAGAAAAAGACAAGTTTCCTGCCATAGAGACGGCAAATACGTTCATCAGTGTTAGTTCTTTTTGAGGTCCCACTGAAGTGTCAGCACGTCCAGTTAAGCATGTAGCTGAGCATAGCCCTGGGAGTGAAAGCTGGGATTGTCACCCAGTTCAGCCACCTCCTACTCGTGCCGCTGGGCACTCTCTAAGCCTTGATTTCCCTAATTGGTAAATAGGACTGATAATAGAACCTACTCATAGCGTTATTGGAAGGATTAAGTGAGTTAGTATATGTAAGGTGCTATAAACATGCCTGTCATACAGCACTCCTTAAACTTTAGCTATGAAAATGTTTCATTGTTGAATCTAAAGTGGGGAGCATGGGGAGCATTCCTCCCCTCAGTCTACTGCTGACAATAGAGGGAAGGGTGATGCTCTGGGGAGTGTGTTGGAAATCTCCAAAGAGAATTAGAAAACTCAGAAAAGCCCACTGCAGACAGAGGAAGAGCAAGGGCAGTGCTCCCTGGAAAGCAGTAAAATAGAATTTAACTTGTAAGATGTAAAATGAAGAATGGAGGCGGACTATTTGATGCTACAGAGGTGGTTAATCCAGAGGCCTTGCAGGAACCCCTCCTCCTGGATGAAGGTGGGGTAGTCGGGCGATCGATGCACTGACTTCCGGCCCTTGGAGTCGCTGACCCCGCGTGCCTCTGAACAGGGTCTTACATCTGGGCTGTGAACAGCACCCCCATCTCGCTGACGGCTGCCTCTGGTGTTTCTCCCCCCCCTTTTGTGGATGCCCCCGTGGGACCAGACGTGGAGGATCCCTATGACTGCAAGAAGTGTAGGCTGAGCTTCCCCACCCTGCAGGACCACCGCAGGCACATCCACGAGGTGCACTCCAAGGAGTACCACCCCTGCCCCACGTGCGGGAAGATCTTCAGCGCCCCTTCCATGCTCGAGCGGCACATGGTGACCCACGTCGGAGGGAAGCCCTTCAGCTGTGGCATCTGCAACAAGGCCTACCAGGTGACCCCAGGCTCTGCTGGGAGCTCTTCCTCCGTGCCTCACCTACCCTCCCTGTGGTCTTCCTTGATTTCCGTGTTCGTGGTTTATGGAGCACGTCCTGTCTCCAGGGTTTGGCTGGTTCTCATGAGGAATGCGGCTTGTAATTACTCAGGTTCTCTAAGGTGACCTGGGCAGAGTAAGGCAGTGGGGGAGCTTTACCTGGAGCAGAGAGTTCTGAGACCTCTTCTCTTAGGTTTCAGCCTTGTCATGAACTGAGTGCTGCTTTTCCCCTTGGGTCTCACATTCTAGAGAACCTATTGACCCCATGTGTTGAGGAATGTGAGAATGACAATGGGGTGTGTAACACTGCCTGGAATTATCTTGTTTAGCACAATTATTGGGTTGTTTTTTTTAACTCCTGGGGAAGGACTCTGCTTTTTTTTACCTTAGAATTTGGTATGTAACTAAAGTGAAACCCCAGGTGAAACTAAAAGGAAACCACATCTATGAGAAACTCTAAAACTACAGAGAAAAGAATGGTCCTTAAAAAGAAGGTTGGCAGTGGATGTTAGCTCAGGGTAGATCTTCCTCAGCAAAGAAAAAAAGAATGAGCCTTGCTGGCATCTATAAGATTTGTATAAAGAGAGAAGCACAGTAGCTAATTTCAGCTCAACAAAAATTGAGAGCTAACTTTGTGCCAAGCCTTGTAAGTAAGACCTGGGCTTGGTCTCTAGGAAACCATGGAGTTGTAGGGAGATGGTCCCAAGGCTGCTCTGGAACCCAGGAAGGAGGGGGCACTTGCATATGGAGCAGGGACAGCACATGCCCCTTGCTCCAGCAGGCCTCTCTGCTGCACCTGGGCCTCTGACACAGTGAGATATAGCCCCAGAGGTCAAGAACAGATTCTCCAGTCGGAAGGCTGGGGTTTGAATCCTTTCCCACTGTTTACCTATTGTGTGACCTTGGGCAGGTCATTTAACCCCCTGTACCTCAGCATCCGCCTCACTGGACGGACTCTGACACCTCCCTCATAGGCTTGTTGTGCGGAGTGAGACTTTCTGAAGGACTTGGCTGAGCCGCCCTGTAGTGGCCTCGATGCATACACAGGTGCTTGTTCCCTTAAACACCAGCCTCTCCTCTCGTGTCAGCGTTCAGTGTGAGAGGTAAGAGCGTGATTCCAGGTCCATAAGCTTACCTGAGGACGCTTTTCTCTCTCTCACGAGGGCCTTGTGAACTCTCCAGCTTGCTGGAACGTTCTAAGACCTAACATTAGCCCACTTTCTTGGCAGCAATTGTCTGGTCTGTGGTACCACAATCGGACCCACCACCCTGACGTGTTTGCTGCTCAGAACCATCGATCTTCCAAGTTCTCGTCACTCCAGTGCAGCTCCTGTGACAGAACCTTTCCCAACACCGTTGAGCACAAGAAGCACATCAAAGCGGAGCACGCAGGTGAAATGGGTGCCGTGGATGGGGGATGTTAGCTGATGGGGGGGTCTTGGTAACGTAGCCATGGGTTCTATTCCCAAGTCCCACCTTCCAGAGTTAGGGTGTGTTGTGCTGTGGTCATTACCTTTGTTCTGCCCCAGCGCACCTGAAGGATGCCACAGTAGTCCATCGGTAACAGTAGCTTGAGTGGCAGCGGTTCTCACACCCCGAGCCCTAGAGCAGTGTGCGCTCCTGCCCACCCCTGAGTGGTGATCGGTCAGCACATGGGAAGGGGGGTCACTTTGGTGGCAGGTGGGCCTGGCTATAAAGCTTAACTCCAGTGCTCCTCATCTCCATGACCTTGGCAAATGACTTCTCTTTTCTGGGCCTGTTTCCTTCTCTTTGGAAAGTCAGGTAAATTTGGGGATATCCACAACAGCTTGCAGTTATGGAGCATTTCCTGTGTGCGGGACACTGTGCTAAGCACTCTGTGTGTGTGTTCTCATTTAATTCTCACGACAACCCTCTCTGCATCCAGACTGTCTGGATTCAGAACTGGAGCTCTTTCCCGCTAGATTGCTCTCATACATCATCGGCATAAGGATGCTGGCACTTATAGATGCATGCCAAGTGTTAGCCATCACCGCCAGCCCTGTTACTGTCCAGCCTCAGAGAGCCATCCTTCTGCTCTTTCCCACCACTTCTTTCCTCATGTGCTTCGCAGATATGAAGTTCCACGAATGTGAGCAGTGTAAGGAGCTCTTCCCCACGCCAGCTCTGCTGCAGGTTCACATCAAGTGCCAGCATTCAGGTCAGTGCCCCTCCCGAGACGCCGCGGGGCTGGAGCCCTGGGCCCAGGGAGGATTCTCACCTCCATCATGCAGAGCTGGGCAAGCGGGGCTCAGTAGCTTAACTACCTCGTGCCTTGGTTTCCTCATCTATAAAACGGGGACAAGTGGAGTACCTACCTCACAGGGTAGCTGTGAGAACTGAATGTGTTATAGTACAGAGCTAATAGTATGTGTACTGTAGTGCGTGTTGGAGTGACAGCGGAGTTATGGTGTGTTACAGTGTGAGTTGTAGTGCACGTAAGGCCTGGCACCTGTACACATCCCTTAAGTGTTACCTGTGATTATCGTTGTTACTGCTCTGTCTTATCAAATCTAAAATTCCAGCTATAGGATGCACCATTTTTGATGAACCATTAAGAAAGGAAAACTTGTCAATTAAACCGTGCTTTCTTATTACTTAGAATTTGCAGCTTATTCTGAGTGCTGTTTTGGACTTAATTTGACATAGATTTTATGCCCTCTTGTAAGCACACATAAAAAGGGAAGAGTAAGAAATAAGTAGATTAAGGTAAGAATCCAGCTTCTGAGAGTAGCTTTCAGGTCAGATTGTCGATGTGCGTGTTATTCCACGTGGTGCTGCCCTCTGCCATCGAGGGCATGGTGACGGGGCACGTACTGAGGCCCTTGGTCTTGGTCTCTTGAGCAGTGTGTAAACCAGTCTTCCTTTGATTGCTGCATTGGGAATGTAGCTGCACATCCACCCTCGCCTCCTCCCTCTAAGCCATTTGAGTCCTCTGAGTTAAAAATGTGCACCCCTCCTGTCTTAGGGATTCTTCCAAGCCATGGACATGCATTCTGCAAGTCTTAATGCTGCCCCTTGGGACATGCACAGTCGTTGACAGTTACACCCACCTGCCGCCTAGCCCATAGCGGTCGTAAGATGCCATGGATCCCATTTCAGAGATGTTGTTGGAGTTGATGGAGTACAGTATTGTCAGCATCTTCATCTACAGTTGAGTGAATAGTGGGCTTCAGCAGAGGCAAATTTAGCCTGAATCTACCCTAATGAAGCTATGGCTTCAGAGCCCCTCCCTGCACGGGACCTTTCCAAAGCTCTGTCTCTATTTCCCTGTCTATAATTTTGTATTATTTTTCCTCAAGAGGGCTCCCCAAATTGTACAAGCTTCAGGTCCCCCAGAACCTGGAGATCTGCCTTCAGACCTGCCTCGGCACTTGGATCCTCGTTGCTCCTCCCCCGCCCCGCTCTTTTTCTCTGAGTCCTCCTGCCCACAGCCCGTCCGTCTGTGCCCCCTCCTCCAGGCTTGCAGCCCTTCAGGTGCTTGTACTGCGCGGCTACGTTCCGCTTCCCCGGGGCCCTGCAGCACCACGTGACCACGGAGCACTTCAGGCAGTCGGAGAGCACCTTCCCTTGTGAGCTCTGTGGGGAGCTCTTCACCTCCCAGGCCCAGCTGGACGGCCACTTGGAATCTGAGCACCCAAAGGTGACAAGCACTGAAACCCAAGCAGCAGCCTCGCAGATGGTGCAGGTGATTCTGGGGCCCGCGGATGTGAGGGCACTAACATGGGGTTCCTGAGGTTCTCTGAGGCAGCTTGTCACAACGCCCAGCCTCTCTCCCTGGGGCTCTCACAGGGTCCCGAAAGTAGTACATTCATGACAAAGAGGAGCTTGGACAAGAGTCTCTCTGGACCTCTTACCAAACAGAACAGAAAACTGTAGTCTCCTGGTGGCCACAGTTGAAATGACCCCTGGGTAGAGGGAACCTGGAACAAGAATTTCCAAAAGCAGAATGACCTTGGCTTCTCCCAATTCACACTTCCCACCTTCTGCGAAACACTGTGAGATGTGAAAGTTGCAGGAAACCTTGGAGGAGGGTGGGTGAGCTCTTTGTTGGACCCACTTCAGGTGAAACACTCTGCTCGCTCCTCTGGGCTGTGCACATGTGGACATGTCTGGGTTTCTCGCTTTTACCTGGGTGAAAAGCCCACCTTTCTGATGTCTCATCGCTAAGCTTGCCCCAGCCCCTCTTTGTGACTCTGGTCCTCTTACTGCTCTTCGCATCTTGTCCAGAGAGGGCAGGCAGAAAAGGAAAAGAAACTCAGTTACTGTAAACTGATGGGACTGTCCACCTGCCCGGTCCCATGGAGCAGTCCTTTGTAAACCGTGTGCTTACGGGCCTCTGTGGGGAGCAGAGGGCAAGTCAGGGGGCAGGCCTCTGAGTGACACTCCTGGTGCCATAGCAGCCAGAGTGGCTCTGCTTTTATCTTTTTTAAATATTAGGATTCTTGGTAAGATGCCCTTTGAGGGGAAGGGGGGGCAGGATTCCATTGCTAAAAGAAAAACAGTTTGAAAACTACTGTCCTAGATGCTTTTTGATTGAATCATGATTGATCTCCTCATTCCCGTAGCACAGAGACATGGCTGAGCTTGGCAGCCCTGTTTCTGTGCATTCAGGTCTAGTGCAGGGCGCTCTCTGCTCCTGGCTAGTTGTCAGGAGTTGTGGTGGCTGTGCCCTCAGTGGGCACTCTGGATGGAAGATATCAGGGTGCGGCATGAAGCTGGCCTCAGCTGCACGGTCAGAAGCATCACCATGGAGGTTCGGGCAGGCGCTGGGTGTACTCACCCACAGACTAGTTCTCCCGGAGATGGGAGCGTCATCTTTAGCAGGTGATGCAGATTTGGAAGGGGATGTGCGGCCTGGTGAGCCAAATGAGTGAGTTGATAGAAGTCACCTTTGTCCACCCGTTCTTCCTCCCGTAGCTGTTAGCTCTGTAGCCACGTAGCCCCCAAGGAAGGCTGTTAGCCTGGTCGAGGTCCAGGGACACCCCCTTTGGCCAGCCGAGGCCTCTGGTGAACCATTCCTGCTTCCGCGGTTGAAGCATAAGGCTAACCGCTTCAGGAGCATTGCCTTCACGTGGCACTTACCTCCGCATGTAGTCCTCGAGACAGGAAAACCACCCCAGTGAGAAACTGAGCCAGCGGTCACCGGTGTGTAATCACAGAGCCCGGGCACCTCAGATGGCGCGCTGAGCTAAATTACAGCAATTTAGCACACAGCGTTATTTAAATAGTTTGCCAGCCTTCTCTTTTGCATCACTGGTGTGTTAGACTTGCCTTTTCCCATTAGGCACGTGTAATTGCTCTCCTCAGATGAAAACATAAATATCATCATTACAGCGTGAGATGAAACCATGTAAATTCTGCGGAGCTACCTGTGGATATTGCCCAGAGCAGCCTCACAGTCTCTCCCTTTCAGGTGATCCAAACCCCAGAGCCAGCGGCCCCAACAGAGCAGGTGATCACTTTGGAGGAGACCCAGCTTGCTGGCTCGCAGGTGTTTGTGACGTTGCCAGATTCGCAGACATCTCAGACCAGCTCTGAACTCGTGGCTGTGACCGTGGAGGATTTGCTGGATGGTACCGTGACCCTGATCTGTGGTGAGGCCAAGTGAGCTGCTGCCCCTCCAGTGGAGGGCCCTGCGTTTGCTGCAGAGAGAGCACCCCGAAGCTTGCCCTTTGCTCTCCACCCCTGCTATCCTGAGGGGGCATCTTAGCCTGGCACCAGCCTAAATGGTCTCACTTGGAAAACAGACAAGCATCATTGTTTCCATAGAACCAGCAAGGTCCCAGTCATCAACGTCAACACCACCACCCTCCGTAGCAGGCAGGCCTGTTTGCCCCCACGTCTCCTGCTGTGGCCTCTGTGACGCTGTCCATCCCAGTGGAGTGTAGCTTCTGAAAGAGCAGTGGGATAGGAGCCCTCAAGGCAGCCAGAGGGGTGATGTGCCAGCAGCCCTCCGTGTGCAGAACAGCAGGTGGATATGGGCCGTGGCCCACAGAGTGGGGCTGCATATGCTGCCAGTGCCTTCTGACCATTTAAACTGAGAAACAAGCACCAGCAGACTGTCCAGGGACTCCCAGCCTTGAGCACACTTGCCCCGCCCTCACTTGTATCACCCTCCCAGCTGCTTGGGTCACCAGCCCCATTGTGGTGGCCCTAGGGCAGGTGGCAGCGTGTTAATGAAGGAAGGCTTCATTCCCGCGTTATCAGTACAGTCAGCCCTTCCCCAGACAAAGCCTTTGGAGTGTTCCTGCTGGAATTCTTCCCTAGAGGCCGTCCAGTTGCAAAGACCGTCTCTGCCTTTCCAGGATGGTCTCCATGCTGTTCTGTACCTGAAGGCTGGTTCCTGCGGCTTTTCCATGTCATCCTCATCCCCTTTCCCTAATCAAAGCCTAAAACTCTCCTGACCTGGAGGCCTTGCGCCTGCTCTGGATCACGTCCTGTAGCTAAGGAACCAGCGCCAGGTGGAGCAGCGCCCGTGACTGCCCCTGGCTCTTCCTCCTGCCACGGTCTTTCATACGCCGTGAGTGGCCTGCTGTCTGAGCTCTTCCGGGCTGCCACTGTTAGTGCAGGTCAGTGATCCCTTGGAGTCTGAATTTCACAAAGCTTTTTTATCTTCAGTTCCTAAAATATAATCTGATAATTAATGGTTTGTGGGATCCATTCTGAAGTGCAATTAGATGGATGTAGGCTCCCGCCGTTCGGAGGGAATTACTGGCGTTTATCTTCCTTTCCTCGATGCCAGAAGGTTGAAGTCTGCTAGTGCAGTGTCTACACATCAGGCAGGGCCCCCTGCCACATTGTGTGGCCTGACCCCTTGCGGAGGGCAGGGCCCAATTATATCACTCACCCTCAAGCTACAGGCTGGCAGAACACAAGCCACCCCTTTTTTCTAAGCACATGTCACATTACCAAGTACAAGCAGGGGTAGGGGGTCAATTTGTGTCATGGTCGGGACTTGTATTGCCATCACACATTGCTGGGGAGACCGAAGGTGGAACCTTAACAGTGACCAGTGTGTTCGTGTCTGGCCATCCTGCTTTGTGCAGGCAGCTGGGCCACGTACCCCAGGCATCTGCTCCTGCCCCAGTGGGTCCTCATTTCGATATGCAAATCACTTGAGCTGGTCTGCTCAGGGATCTTCCCATTCCGAAGTAAATGAAGTTTTCAAAGGCATGTTGGCCTCAAAAGCCGAAAACTGACCAGAAGATGGTGCTCAAACCTTTAAGACTTCGCCTCCATGGAAGGCCCTCAGTGCTTCTGCCGAGACTGTCTCTATCTTAAGGTTTTTCAGTCCAGTGAGCTGTCAGAGCAGGAGAGCTCTTGATCTGCAGGGGTGCAATGGCTCTGAATCTCTCCTGGCACCAGAGAAAACCCACTGACAGAGAGTGGAGTGGCCCGTGCCACAGGGCCTGAGCCAGGCCCAGCGGACGCGCTCCTCACAAGCTGTGGGCAGGACTCCTTCCAGCCAGAAAACAAAAGAAAGTCAAAAATTAATTGCTGAGGGCCTGTAGGGGAAAGTGATTTTTCTTTTTAGAAAGTCTTCTGAGTAATGAAAACTATATGTTTTAAATCCAAGTTTCAGATCCTTTTGGGTACTGAGAGGCCCTTTCTCGGGTTTCTGACAGAGACCCAGATGGTGGCAGGACACTCAATTTCTTCCGGATCACCAGACTTGCAGTTGCTCTGCCAGGAGCGATCGAGAGCCGGCCTCCCTGCGGGCTGCACTTCCCTGCGGCACACTCGGCAGGAGGCACGGCCCCTGCTGGTCCTCAGCGAGACGGAGGGGTCCGTCCTGAGTCCAGCCTGCTCTGAGCGCACCTCCGCAGGACGCCGCACTGCCAAGGAGTTCAGTGTTGCTCCCTGGAGACGCCCGCGCTTGGATTTTATTGTAGGAAGAGTTTTTCTAGCCATTTTATTACTTTCTCGACTTCTGCCCAAGAGCCCTTCTGAGTTGCTGCCGCAGAGGACATTGTCACCTGTCTCTTTAGTCCACACCACTGGTCTCACATGGCAGTGGGGTTCTCTTTGCCTCGGTGCTATGGGTGCTGCCCTGTGGCCTCCGGGCTGACCCCTGGGGCATTGGCAGGGGTGTGGAGGAGTCTGGGCTTCTTGGGACACTTGGATTTGTTTGGGGGACCCCAAACCTCCCTGCTCCCAGAGAGCATAAGGCAGCTGGTGGGGAGGGACGGGCAGGCAGACTCCAAGCTGGAGCCTAATTCTGTGGGAATGATGGGGATCCCTCATGGAACAGGATTTGCCCATCCCGGGTAAGTGAGAGAGCAAATAGATGAGTCAAGAGCAAGGATTGCTGTAGAATGCTGGGACTGGCCAGGTACGTGAGCAGAGCCGGGGACCAGAGGGGCAGCGACACAGGGCTGTACTCGTTTACTGTATAAAGCCTCTCTCTTCTGTCCCAGAAGCTCTGTGGTTGGAAAGCTGAGCCCAGTGAGTATCATGGTTACAGTGTACAGGCTGGGTTCCTCTGTTGATTCAGGCCCTCAGGAAGCATTCTGACTCTCCCTCCCACCAACCACAGAACGCACGTCAGCCTCCTCCCCCAGGGGAGGGCTCTGATGGTCCGGGGGTGAGGGATGAAATGAGGTCCAGCCCGATGGGGGTGAATGGGGAGACAAGGTCCCTGTTCTCTGCTCACGGTCTAAAGCAGGAATACTCCCAGAGTCGAGGAGAAAGATGAGAGGGACCCAAAGAGTCTCTCACCCCAGGTGATATTGCAGTCACCACAGGCCGATGACATGGTAATGGGGTGGCTGTGCCTTTAAATCTCATGTGCCTGAGGTTTGTAGATTGACTAAGGGATGGAAGAAACTGCTAACCTTACAGAGAATGGGTCTAGGGGATAAGCAGTATTTCTAGTAAATGGACTAGACAGTTGGACTGTGGTGGAGAGAATACTGAGAGGCTGCAAGCAGGCCTCCCAAGGGAAGAATTCAGCAGCCCAGCCCCGCTCCACTTGGCCCAGTGTATCCCTGGGAGAAAATGGGAGTAAAAGAAAGATCCGGGGTTGAAGGGAGTGTCGAAGGCAAGGTGATAATTGTTTTGTTGCCATGGAAAACCTGGAGCTGGTAGGACTTGGGCCAAAAGCTCAGAAGAACAGCCAGAACCCAGAAGCTTGCCACACCTACGACGGGGCCTGTAAGGGAGAAAGGAGCTGTCTGTGCTTTGGGGACTACGTTGTCGGGGGGCGGGAAATCATCCCTGGGCTAATTTAGATCACTTCCAAATCGTGGAAGTGTTTATTGTTTCCTTTACAGAGGCCAGCCCCACCTGCCACCACCCATGGCCAGGACGGCTAGCCAGCACGTGATGCTGTATAAATTGGATTAGAAACCATTATTCATGTTCAACTTGCACTACTCTATATAAATAAAATATGTACTTTGAAAAAAACCGTGCTGCCTGCGTTTCAAATGGACTGTGATGATATAGAGCTGTTTTCTCTGGTTCTAGGCAGCTGTCAGATGGGAAGGCTTGATAGGCCTGGTTTCCTAGGAGCTTCAGGCCATGGTGGCATGGCCTGGGGGTCAGGGAGGAAGCTCTCCTGCCATGTGGAGTCTCATTTCCTAAACCCTCTCCCAGGGAGCAAGTGTGGTACAGTGTCTCAGAGGCAGGCTTTGAGTCCAACCTGGGTACATCCCAGCTATGCCACTTCTTGGCTGTGTGACCGTGGGTGAAATGTTACCCTCTCTGAGCTCCCTCCTCCCTGCTCCCATCTATAAATGAGGGAGATTACTGTACTTACCCCACAGAATTGTAGTACGAATGAAAAGCCTGGATTTAATGAATTTAGTGTTGGAAAGTTTAGTCATTATTAATAAAGTCCTTCACAGACGAGTCAGCCGTTCCCTGCAGTTTCCAGCGCTGAGGAGAGTGTTCATGCCCGCACCTGTACGGGTCTCTCCTCTTCCTCTGTCTCTGAGTCCTTAGGGATCCTTGTAACACCCACCGTGTCATTTATCTTTGACTCTCAACTGCCCCCAGAGCACCAAGTGCTGAGCACATGACTGTAAAATGAGCAGAAACCTTTCGTGGTGAACAGGTGAAAATGCCACATCGCCGACAGCCAACAAGGAAGCGAGAAGCTGACTCACAGGGTGTGCAGAGTCTCTGCAGTGGGAACCCAGCATGGCAGGCAAGGGGAGGCGTGTCACATGCTGCAGCCTCTGGCTCAGGTCCTCCTCGAGGCCGGGAAGGCAGGGGTCCTGTGCTGACTTCTCCTGGGACAGCGCCGGGGTAGCACGCGTCAAGCCTTGTCCAGAGCCCACAGGCCCGAGGAGAGAATTCCCCTCCTCCCAAGCTGTGTCTTCGGAGAGAGGCTGGAGCCATCTGTTGTGTGTGGAGCAATAATCCTAAGTGTCCAGGCAGCTGCAGGGGTCATTGTGACCTGCCTCGGCTCCAGCCATGAAGGTGAGCGTGCAGAGGTGGAGAGCAGAGGGAGGACACGGGCCCAGTGCCTCCCTGGTGATCTCTTGTCTCAGGCCAGGCCAGGGCTGGCTGTGAGGGGCTGAGCAGCACAGCGGAAGGGTGTGGACCCCAGCTCCCAGCCCACCTCTGCACGCCCAGATGCCCTTGGGCTAGTGTCCCTCACAGTGGTGGTGAGGAGGAACCTAGCCATCCTAAAAGGCCTGGCGTAGTGCTCATGCTTCGTAAGTGGTGTCTGTGAATGTCTCTAAGATACGTTAAAGGAGCCTGGGGAAAAGGGCAGGGAAGGGCCGGAGGGGGCTGCCTGCGGTGTCCTCTACAGGTAGAGGCCTGCAGTGGAGTGCGGGGGTGTCCGGGACCACCGTGTGGTTTAGCCCTGTGGGCTGCACTACAGTAAACCCAGAGCCTCTGTCCCAGACCAGAGCGAGTGGTGAGAGAGGGGCACAGCGCCGCCCCAGGCCCCACAGCTGGGGGTCACATCGGAGTAAAGCACAGGTGGGAACTCGCGTAATGAGGGCAAGGGAAATGGGAATGCTGGAGAGTGATTTCCGGCCTTCCCACTTTGCTGCATGAGCTTGCTCGGGGTTTTTGTGTGCTGCTTCTCCCAAAGCCCCCCAGTACCTAGTTGTGTATTTTTAGTTGTGGGTCCTTCTAGTTGTGGCATGTGAGACACTGCCTCAGCATGGCTTGATGAGCGGTGCCATGTCCGTGCCCAGGATCCAAACCAGCGAAACCCTGGGCTGCCGAAGCACAGCGAGCGAACTTAACCACTCAGCCACGAGGCCAGCCTCTGCGTGAGCTTTCTTAGTCACCGTTTATCTTCCCCTCTGTGAGCTTGGACTCAGGGGCATGTTTGGGTGAAAAACTGGCTGCATGCGGACTTGTCCTAGACCAAGGGTCTTCACCCTTCCTTGGGAAATACCCTAGGACTCAAGGTTTCACCGAGAACCAAGTTCATTTACTTCTCGTGAGTGTTCTCCAGGCTTGTGCTTGTGCATCTCTCCTGTCTTCTGCCCTGCCGCCCAGTGCTCCCAGAGCGTATGTCCCCTGTCCCCTGAGACACCTGTATCTCTTCCACGTACTTGGCGTCACTGAGCTCAGGGTGCTCGGCCAGGACCAAGCAGTGCTTCTCTCACTTGCCCTCAAGGCTGCTGAGGAAGAACCCGGCTTCCACATCTCACCCCTGCCAGCAAGGTGCTCCCCAAGTTACCTGTCGGCTGGGGTATCAGAACATCCTCCTTTCTTTGTCCTCCGAGGAGAGATTAGCAGAAGGCTGAGAGCAGCTTGCCAGCCAGGGCTCCCCGGCCGCTCTGATCAAACACCACTCTGCCGCCTCTTCTTGACTGGTTCCCCCAGCGCAGGCCAGAAACAGCTGATCAAACACATCAGGACAAGGTCAGTCCAGGGACCCACAGTCCCCTCCAGGGGAGATTTCATAGACCTGCCATCAGGAGGGTCTGATAAAAATGGGTAGGGGGCGGGGAAGAGGGCCCATGGGGCTGGCACAGGACTGAGCAGCTTTTCATTCCATTTAAGGTTGAAACCTCTGTGCTCCACACAGGGTCCAGACCAAAGCCAGCATTTGCAGAGAGGCCAGGGCTGCTGCTGCCTGTGAGGCCAGGGAACTGAAGCGAAATGTGCATGCACGCATGACTGTGTGGGGGTGAGAGAGATGTCAGGTAGGAGCGAGTGTGGGTTTGGGAGCATGGGATTATTAGATTGTCACAGAATGACTTAAGATCCTCCCTCACTAAACTGTGACCCCTTCAAGGGCAAGAACTGTGCATTATCCTTTTTGTTAACACACACACACACACATGCGGTTAGCCAGGCACATCAGGTGTCTTTTAGACCTGAGGTTCTGGAGTCTCTGCAGTCCTGTTATGTGCTTAGTCCCCTGCCAGATGCTGTAGAGGTTGGGGCCGGATCAGGCTAAAATGATGCGTGGTGCCCGCTCCTAGGGGACTGATGACCTGGTTGGCCAGGCAAGGATAACATAGGTGTGAGAAACAAGGACCCAAAACACCCATGCCAGTCCAGACTCAGGCCTGAAGTACCCATAAATGCTGCGTTTCTCTCTTTTTCGTCTTTTTCATGGAGGAGGGGGTGTTAATATTTTTTAGAAATCTTCTCATAATTAATACTTACTGTTATTAAGTGCTCACCACGTGTTGGACACTGGATGAAGAGCTTTATGTAATTCTTACGTCACCAACACCCTGATGTGTAGGTGTGGCATGGTGAGAAGCTCCCTGATGAGTTACGTGGCTAGTGAGCAGCACAGCTGGGCTCGAACCCTGGCTGACTGACTCCAGAGCTTGCTCTTAAACACCATGCCACATTCAGGCATTTCTTGCCTAATCCCCGGTCAGCCATACTTCCAGTTCTTAAGCAGCCCGGTGTGTCACACCTGGACTGTTGCCATAGGCCTGCCACGTCTCCCCACCTGCCCTCTCCTTTCTCTTCCCTTCTGTCCTTCCTGCCCGAGACAGCCAGCCAGGCCTAAAACTCTGCTTCTCTCAGCTGGAAACTTGGAGTCCCAGCAACAACAGGAGTCATGTCCTTTGCCTTGTTTGGGGACTAGATTGTTGGTGGCATAGGGCCTGTCACTTTTTTGGGCCCCTGCCGCTCTCACAGTTTCACCAGCCCTTGGTCGACCCTTGATGACGCAGTTGGTGCTCTTCTGGGAGGGCAGAAGGACAGCTGCAGGTCCTGCCTGAGCCCCCGCGGGGGCAGCTGAGCCCGCACGGTGCCTGACAAATGTGCAAGGGCCGTTCCCCGACCCAGGCCACTCTGGGAAACATCTTGTCTTCTCTGACTTCCCCATCTCCCCCTAATCCTGGGCTCCTAAAGGAAAAATGTTTTCAGAACAACAGCCATTTTACTGGAGAGTATTGAATCAGAAAACTTTATAAAATGCCATGGTTCAGAGCCCCGCTTGAGAGAGATTCAGCTCTGAGTTCAGATCCCCGCTCTGGCCCTTGTTAGATGTGTGACTTTGAGTATGTTCATTTTTCTTGTCTGTAAAATGCAGGTAATACAAACCCTTGGGGTAAGTCTGGAGATTAGAAGTGGTGCATATAAGACTCCGGTACAGGTCATGGCATGTAGCTAGTGCTCAATAAAAACGATACCACTCATGCTGTCAGGACCCAAAGTTGCGGGGTGGTCCCTGCCCCAGAGCAGAGACCCACTGGGTGCTTCTGAGGCTCAGGAAGGTGGGCTTCTGTGGGGAGTGCAAGGTGGAAAAGAGGGCAGGCTAGACAGAGTCCTTGGAGGTCGGGCCTGGTCTAAGCTGTCCCTCTATCCCCCATTTCCCTGGGGTCCGGCACATGTCTGGTGCCAGGGAACACCTGTTGTACGACTAGGTGAGTGGCAAAACCAGGCGAAGGGCCAGGCTCCTCCTGCTGCTCCCAGCTACGCCAGGACCACCCAGAGCAAGATCCTACAGCCCAAGGGTGTCACAAATGCAGGCGTACTTCCTGGATCTGGCTATACCCCAGGTCCTGGCCATGTGGCCCCCGTGGAGTTGATGTCATGTTCTGGCATCAGCAGCACAGGTTGTTTTGACCCATTTGGTGCCCCTGTTTCTGTCCCAGCATGGTCTATTGGCCTGGAGTGAGAGAGGCCTCACCAGGTGGGAGTCAGGCTCTCAGCAGGCGGGGCACAGGAAGGAGAGGGAGTGGCAAATGCTTGGACCAGCTTGGCCTCCCTCATTTTTGTATGGGTATCAGTAGTCCCATAATGCCTTGCTCGAGTAGCACTGCTGTTTTTAGATCACTTTCATACACATTATTGATCCTTGCAGCACCATGAAAGTATAGAGTAAGTATCCTTATTGTTACCCCTTTCACAGTGAAGGAATTCAGATGCAGCCTCCTCTGTGGACTTAAGAGTCCTCAGCTAGTGGGAGGTGGAATGGCAGCCCAGTTTTCTGACACCAGATGTAGGCTTGTCCCACCTCACCTTGCTGTCCCTTGTGTCTCTGTGGTCCCCGTATTCAGAGCACTTTTCCATCATTTACTTTCGTGACCCTGGCAGCAATGCTCTGAGACTGGAGGGGCACGAATTATTTGGCAAATGAAGAACTCGAGGTTCCAGGAGGCCACGTTGCTCCATCTCAAAGTAAGTCAGTAGTGGAACTGCCATTGGAGCAGCTAGACCCCATTACACCCACTGTGCAAGGAAAGGCACAACTTCGGCCAGGGCTCAGCCAGAGTCCTCGCGGCAGGGGTGGGCTGAGTGCTCCCATTTGTCACCCTCTTCCCTGGCCAGGCCGTGTGCACATCATCCCCAACGTAGACACCACATCTGTGTTCAGGTCACCAGAGGAGCACTGTCCCATGGGCTTCTCTGTGATGAGGGAAATGGTTTATTCTGCACTGTCCCACATGAATCCACTAGTCAGATGTGGCTTTGAGCACTTGAAATGTGGCTAGTGTGACTGAGAGACCACATTTTAAACTTTAATTTAAATAGTCGTGTGTAGCTAGTGGCTAATGTATTGAATGGCATAAAACTAGGTGGAGACTCAGGGATGAGAGTCAGACAGGAAGTGGCTGAGCCCAAATTCAAAGCCAAGTCTGTCAGACTCCCAAGCCCATGACATTTCCACTGGAGCCCAGTGTCAGGAGGGAAATGCACTCGGGCGTAAATATTGGCTGCAAGGGTCAGAATACTTCTGTTTCATTCATTAAGGCTGTCCCCTGCTTTATGCTCGTACTGTTAGCACCATCGCGGCTCTGTGCCCTCGTCCGTCTGCATCCTCATCGTTGTGGATTCTGTTTATTGTTCCAGGAGCTCCACCTCCATCGTGACTGATCCTGATAATTATGACGATCCTGTTATCCTGTTTACATATGAGTACACTGAAGCTCAAAAGGGTCGAGAAACTTGTCCAAGCTAGGTGGGCTTTTGCTGGAGGAGTCACAGTGGTGTAAATACAGAATGCCCGGTTCTTGCTCCTGTTCCTCTCCAGCTCCAGAGCAGAGCTAACCTGAAATTAGCAGGTACCACAGGGCAGCCGGCACGCCCTCTCCCTCCCGGCTTTTGAGAAGACACCATCACAGGAAGCATGCTGCCTGGGCTCCAGTGGCTGTCTGCGTGGAGGGCTGGCCAGCTGGCATGTTCTTGGGGCAGGCTCACCTTTGGATATTTGTGGCTTTCTGACATTGCAGGAGAAGGCACTTACCTCAATTAAACACATTTTTAAAAAAGCCTACTATAATCTTAAATTCGAGTTTTGTTTATCTTGGAACTAACAAGATTTGTGGCAGCATGCCAGCACATTTATAATAGAAGTCGTGGGGAAACTAAATTCACTGTCACTCACAAGCTGCGTGACCTTGGACAAATCTCAGCTCCACCCCAGCGAGTGGATTAGATAACCTCCAAGGGCCCTTCTCCAATAGTCTTTGATTCCTTATGTAGCGTGGATCATAGGGAAATTGGGATTCTGGGGCTGACTCTGCCAGCTTCATGTTGTGCAACTTACCTCTGAGACTCGGTCTCCTCGTCTGTGATGCTGCCACCTCCCGGCTTGGACCACCATCTAGCGAGTGTACAGTGAAGGCCCCGATGGGCTTTTGTGCTGCATGCGCAGTGCCCAGCAGTACTCACTGCCCTGCTCGGGGGAAGAGACGTTGGAGGAACTCCCTGTCCTCAGTGGGAGGGCAAACATGTCCTCTGGGGGCCAAGGTCCTGCCACAGGTGCTGAGAGCTATGTGAGGAGAGCCTCCCATAGCAGCTCCGTCAGGTACAGCCCTGCCTCCCCCTCTCCTTCCTGGGGGCTGGGCCTGGCCCACCGCAGGCACAGCTGGGAGGAGCTGGCAGGGAGGGTGGGGCGAAAAAGCATCTAGGCCTGGAAGAGGGAAGCTTCCCAGAGCTAGTGGAGAGGGGTTACCCCATGAGGAGAGTGGGGCATGGGGACAGTGGCTCTGCCGTCCCTGTGAGCCCTGGTCTGAAGCAAGCCTGGGGTGGCCCGAGGGCTGCGGAATCACACGGTCTGGTATCAGCCTGCTACAGCCAGTGCTCTGGGCTTGGGCGAGCCCCTTAACCTCTCTGAGCCTTATTTTCCTTTTCTGAAATGGAGAGGATCACGGTACTTGCCTGCCTCTTAGGATTATAAAATAATACTCGTGAAGGCCCTTGTGTGGCCAGAGAACGGGCTCAGTAAATGACTTCTCTGGGCCTGACCCCAGAAAGGCCAGCTTGCAGGAGGGGCTGTGCTTTGTAGTCAGGACTGCAGAGCCACAGGGCAGCAGGAGGGGCAAGTCGTGCTCGGGGGTGGGGGGAGGTCCCCACGGCCTTGGTTAGGCTGCAGCCTCCGCTCCTGCAGGGAGAAGCAAGGCCTGAAGCCTGGTATTGTGTGTCCTGAGCCTTCTGGGTTAGGCCTCGCTGGCGGGGCAGTCAGGACCAGAACCCCAGGTTTATGAGGGGCTTCCTCAACCCAGCACTCAGGAGGCCTGAGGAGACGGAGCCCCTGGACCGCACGGGCTGCTCCCTGTCTCCTGGCCGGAAGCTTCCCCACAAGCCTTCCTGGGGGGTGCACACGCAGCCTACCAGGGGGAATGGGGAGGTGGCAGGGACTCAAGGCTCCCAGCGTGGGGCCCTCTGTACCCTAGCCAGGCACGCATACTCAAGGTCAAACTTATCTCCAGGCCTTGTCCCCAGCCATCCTGTCCCCAACCCATGCCCTCCGCTGGCCTTTTCCCACCAGCTTCTCCCAGCCCTCAAGGCCCAGCCCAGATGTCTCCCACCCCAGAAAGGTGCCTCAGGTCAGCCCAGCCAAAAGGGTCTTCCCCTGGCCCCCCCGATACCTCGTGTGACCCACATCGTTGAGCGTGCGCTAATTAGTGTTCACGTCTTTCTGTTTGTTTTGACTTTTTTGTGTGGTAAAATATATATAACATAATTTATCATTGTAGCCATTTTTAAATGTAGAGTTCCGTGACGTTAACATCATTCGCATTGTTGTGCAACCGTCACTGCCATCCATCTCCAGAACTTTCTCATCATTTCACACTGAAATTCTGTACCCATTAAACATTTCCATCACCCCTGAAAGAAGCCCGTATGTGTTAGCATCCCTTTCCTCCGCCCCCCGCCCCCGGCCCTGGAGACCACCCACCCCCTGGCGCTCTGAATTGGACTAGTGTAAGTTTCTCATGGAAGTGGAATGACACAGTGTTTGTGTTCATGTCGTGACCCTCCACAGAGCCTGGTGCCTCTACTGAGTGACCGGGTAAAAGGGGCAAAGAGCAAGGATGACGCCGGGCCCAAGGCTTCCCGAGACAGACCCGGTCCCGCCACGCCCTCCCACCCAGCACTAGAACGCCGTCATTCCACAGGGCCTGCTGAGCACTTACTGCCGGCTAGGCCGTGGTCCAGTGCTGGAGACACCGCAGTGAGCGGAGCAGAGGAAAGGCCCTGCTCTCGTGGAGCTCGTATTTCAGTGGGAGAGCAGACAGTAAGTGCACAGTGTGCTGCGTCATGCTGAGCGTCAAAGAGAAAGTTAAATGGCGGGGGTGGGGTGGAGGCACGTGGAAGTCAGACGCTGTTGCAGTTTTAGATGGGGTGGCCAGGAAGGGTCTCGCTTGTTCCGTGACCCAAGCAAAGACCTGATGGCTTTGAGGAAGTGGCCACGTGTGTGTCTAGGGGGGAACATTCCCAGCCGTGGGAACAGCCAGTGCAAGGGACCTGAGGCAGGAGTGCAACGGCGTGTTTGAGGAGTACTAAGGAGGCCTGGGCAGCTGGAGCAGAGTGGGCAAGGGAGGGAGTAGTAGCGGATAAAGTTAGAGTAATCGGGGCCCAGATCATGTAGGACCGTCTAGGCCATTTTAAGGATTTGATCAGTGGGGGGTTTTGAGCTAGTGCTGTGACTGCTGTGTAGAGAATAAATTCAGGAGAAAGGGTGGAGGCTGGGAGATTACCTGGGGTGTTGCAGTGTCTCCTCACAGCAGAATTTGATAAAAATTGAAAACGAAAATGATGCTGCAACTAAAATCAGTTCCTGAGTGGCTCATTTATTAGCCAAACGAAAATAACGGTGGCTTGGGCCGGGGTGGTGGTGAGGAGTTCAGATGCTGAAAGTAGAACAAACAGGATTTGCCGATGCCTTAGATGTGGGGCCTGAGAAGGGAGAGGGCTCGAGGGTAACTCCGAGATTTTTGCTCTGGAAGTGGGAGCGTAGAAGTTGCCGTGTGCTGCGATGGGGAGAGCCGAGAGAAGGCAGGTCTTGGCGGAAAGACAAGTTCTCCCTGGGGCACGTTAGGTTGGAGACGTCAGCGGACGCCCAGGTAGAGATGGAGAGCAGGCAGCTGATGTGTGACTCTAGAGTCAGGGATGTTGAGGTCACTCGGTCCAGCGTTCCTGTTTTGTTTTCTGAGGCCGAGCCGGCACCTGGCATCACCAGAGCTTTCCAGAGACCCAGGCTGCAGGTTGGACTCCACCCTCCCCAGTGTGGGGAAGAGACCAGGCCTTACAATCTGCTCTTCCTCTGCCCATCCATCCATCCATCCATCCATCCATGCCCTGCACATCTCACCTGTGTCAGACACGGTGTCAGGCACTGGGGATACAGGAGTGAGTAAGATACAGCTTCCCCTCAACAGGCTCACAGTCTGGTTACAAACTCTCTACTCTCCCCCCGGCCACCCCCGCTACCTCATGCCTCCCGTGGCCTCAATCTCACCATTGGTAAAATGAATTTGGATCAGACAATCTTTAGGGGCACCGCCAACTCAGACCTCCCATGACCTCATGAGGCCAACTTGCCCTCCCCCTTCTCTGATCTGGGGCGCCACGGCTTGGGCGGGGCTGGGAGAGGGATCCGTGTTGGCTTCCTGCTCCCATAACACCCATCTGACCAGCAAATGTGCCCTGACATCGATTTTGCCGTCTTCATGTTCCATCAAGAAGTGATTAACTGTGGTGAAGCAATTAAGTCAACCTAGCAAGTGTGGTCTGCAGTCCACAGGACTCACAAGTGACTTGGGTTAAGGCTTAGATTCTCAAGGGGGGCAGTAATTGGCTATCAGAGGGTTAAAAAATCTTACTCTT
Source organism: Equus quagga (assembly GCF_021613505.1). Lineage (NCBI taxonomy): Eukaryota > Metazoa > Chordata > Mammalia > Perissodactyla > Equidae > Equus > Equus quagga. The sequence continues at coordinate 32,186,510 of NC_060271.1, read as the reverse complement.
TTTATGTATGAAGTGCAGATATGCGCACAGTACATACACAGGTATGCAGTACATCTGTAGTATTAAGATCTCACGGGGGTAGAGATTAGGGGAGGAAATGTCTTAAAAGGCTCCTTGGGGAGCAATGCTGAAGGAAAGGGTGAGAAGCCAGGTTAGGAGGCGGAGGGGAGGGCCAGGGCTTGGAGCACACTCTCGGTTGGCCCCACAATAACAGAGGGCTCAGTCCTAGTGCTGGGCACAGAGGTGACCAAGCTCAGAGACACTGCTCTTAAGCCACAATCTGGTGGGGGGTAGGCAAGAAAATAGGCAGTCATTCTACCCAATGGCAGGAGCCATGCTGGTGGCAGGGAGGCGGGGCCTCTAGCATCAGGAAGGCTCCAGAGACGGGCCAAGCAGGGCTGCGGCAGGTGAGCAGAGCTCTGGGGGAGGCCAACCTGCAGATCCCAGCTCCCTTCTAGCGGCGGGGTAAGCAGATGCCTACACAGAGTGGTTCCTTTGGTTGAGTGGGGTGCAGAGCGGGTTGGGAGAAGGCTGAGAATTTCCTTCTTTGATGTCCTAAGCTCGAAAATTACATCTCACCACTGTAAGGTGCCTGGAATCCTCCTATCCATCCCTCGACTTGAGATATCGCTCTGGATGGCAACCTGATACATAGGGAGAATTCCAGACCAGGTGCCAACCTACCTGAGTCCTGGTCCCAGCTGCGTCCCTGATGTACTGAGCGAGCATCCTTGGACAGGCCACCTCCCCTGCAGTCTCAGCTTCCCTCTCTCTTCCATGGGAGATGAGCACGATCCCTTCCCTGTCTGCTTCCCAAGGGTCATGGATGCGGGGAGGCATGTGGAAGCCATCAGTCATGGCCTATGGAGAGTGCGCTCATGCACACACACACATACCCGTGATGAGATTCCTCCCCGTTTCACAGGTGAGGAGACTGAGGCACAGAGAATTCAGTCACTTGCCCAAGGCCACACAGGTAGTAAGTGGGGGAGCCAGGATTGGAACCCTCTGGCTGAAAGCAGGTCTGGGTGGGGTGAGAAGACCCAGGCAGCACTGGGTCTGGGGAGGCAGATGCTCCAGGCCCTTCAGGTCCTCTGTGCTCAGCTTTCCCACGGGTGGCCCTGGGCTGTCGGTCTGAGAGCCACGTTCTCCCACTCTCGTGGGCGCCATTTACAAGCAGAGCACGTGCTGAGGAGATGGGCACCGGGGCAGCTGGGGGCCCTGGAGACCCTAGAGCTGTCTTCACAGACCTTTCAACTGTCAGAGGGATCTGCTTAGGACATGGACTGGACCACGTGGTGCCCTGGCTCCAGCCCCCTGCGGCGCCCGCAGTGAAGTCCTGGCGGCTTAGTCGGCCAGACAGGGCCCTCCGAGGTCTGACCTCTGCCAGCCTCATCACTCATTCCTGCCTCATACGTCACTCCCAGCTTATCGAGCTGCCAGTAGCCCCCCGCACGCTGTGCCTGGCCCCATTTCTGGGGCCAGAGGGAAGAGCGGCTCCCTGCTCCTGGAGCTAACAACTGTTGCCAATCGTTTTTTTTTTCTGCTTTTTCTCCCCAAACCTCCCCAGTACATAGTTGTGTATTTTAGTTGTGGGTACTTCTAGTTGTGGTATGTGGGATGCCACCTCAACATGGCCTAATGAGTGGTGGCATGTCCACACCCAGGATCCGAACCAGTGAAACCCTGGGCCACCGAAGCAGAGCATGTGAATTTAACCACTCGGCCACTCGGCCACGGGGCCGGCCCCTTAAATTTTCTAAGAGCCACATTAAAAGGGTCAAAAGAAGCAGGTGAAATTAATTTAACAATATATTTTATTTAACCTAATACATCCAAGTTATTTTCATTTTAGCACGTAATCCATATAAACATGCTAATGAGATATTTTACACTTTTTTTATACTAAGTCATCTCAATTCAGACTACCTACCTTTCAAGCACTCGGGAGCCACGTTGGCAGGTGGCCGCCGTGTTGGACCGTCTGATGCTAGAGTTCTCGTCGTGTCCTGCCCCAGCCTTTACTCTCGCCGTCCCTCCAGGAGGGCTGTGGCTCCTGCTGGGGCTGCGGGTGGCCCTCGGTCTCCTGGTCCCTCCCACCTGGCCGAGTGCCAGCCTGGTGGCAGTTAACGGGGCCCGGACACCCAGAGCTCTGCGCTGAGGCTAGTGGAGTCCTGCGTGGTCTTGAAGGCCTGGGCAGCCCCGCAAGGCTTCCCTCTCTGCCAGCCTGGGAAAGAAGACAGGGCAGAAGGGCACCAGCTCCCTCTTCCCCAGGAAGGGGGACGTCACGGGGAAAACAGACCTCAGAACCCGGGTTCCATTGTTTGGAATGTGTGTGCCTTCCGCTCAGATCAGTCTGCTGGGGTACGGGTCTAAACCCCCCCTGAGTCATCTGGTCTGCCTTCCCGGGAGCCCCAAGGGATGCTCGCTGTCTGCTCCTGGTTTTTGCAGAGGGGGAAACTGAGGCTCAGAGGGAGGAAGTGACTCTCTTCCTTACTCCTAGATCTCCTTTCATTCTGTCTCTCGCTTTCTTCTCTCCTTCCCGGTCCTGTGTGTGCATGTGCGTGCATGCGTCCATGTGTGTGTGTGTGTGTGTGTGTGTGTGTGTGTGAGGGGGAGGGCTACACGAGAAATGAGCCCCCTCCCACACACAGCCTTGGGATTGGGCGTTAGAGTTCCTGCTCGCAAGCTGCCCTGCTGCTGGGGGAGGGGCTGGCGGGTGGAAGACAGGCTCAGAGCAGGGCGCTGGGGAGTGGGAGACAGGACTTTGCCCCCTCACCTCTGGAACAGCCATACCAGCCAAGGTGCCTGGGAGCGGAGCATCCTGAGCGCACCCCCCCCACACACACACCCCCTGGGGCTTGCCTGTCTCGTTCCCTGCTGGGCAGGTGCTTAGTCAACGTGGGTTGGCTGAATGAGCGCCTCTCTCGGGGTCTCCTTCTCACCTCTCTCCCGTCTTTCTCATTTGTCCCTCTTCATCCTCCCCTCCCTGTCTTTTCTGGCCCTCTGCTGTCCTCCCTGTGTCTCTGTCCTCGGGCTCTTCCTGGCTCCCTCAGTCTGGAGTTTGGCCTGTCGGTCTCTGTCTCTCTGTCTTTCTCCCCCTCTCCCCCTTCTCTCTGCCTCTTTCCCTTGGGGTCTTCTCATCCTTTCCCTCCTGTCTCTGTGTCCTCTGTGGCTCTGCCTCTCCCCAGCGCCCCTAACCTCACCCTCATTCCCCGACTCTCTCCCGTCTCCTCCTCCTCCTCTCTCTGTCCCTCCATCTCTGCTCTTGGTTCCCCCCACAGCCCATCCCTCTCTCTCTGTCACTTGTTTATTCCTCTCCTCCCTGAGCTTCAGTGGAGCCCCAGCTCCTCTCTCCTCCTCGGGCAGGCAGGCGGCAACGGCAGCCAGCGAGAGGCCCCCCTGGATGACAGCCGAGCCCGAGCGTCCCTTGGAGCTGTCACCGAGGAAATCACACACCAGCGCCTGAAATTCAAATTAGAGTTTTGCTGAAGCTGCTAAAACTCATCAAATGCTACCTTTGAAGTCCTCTAGCAAGCTGGTCACTGCTCTGAAATGAGTCCCTGTTGGGCATGAGATGGTGGGCCGAGGATCTGGGCAGGCCCATCCTCCCAGGGCCAGGGAGTGGGGTCCCTGCCCCTGCAGCAGGCCCAGCCACCGGTGGTCACCAGTGGCTTCCTCAGAGCATGCTCACGGGTCAGCTGCCAGCCTTACCAAAGGCCAAGATCCCACTGCCCCATGGGCTCCTCGCCTCTCTCCAGGGGATGGCCGAACCAATGACTTGTGTCATTGAAGCAGCAAGAAAGAGAGGAAGGAGCCCTGCGCGGAGAGCCGGAGCCCTGGGGCCGAGGTCTGAGTGTGGGCTCCCCACGGACGCTGGCCCCCAGCTCCTCCCTCTGCTGCTCCGGTGACCCAGGCCACTGACCTCACCCCTCTAGGCCTCCTCTGCACATCAGGTGAGGGTGTCACTGCGGGGTGCATGAAGATTGAATGAGGCCGCAGTGAGAGCAGCCGTGCTGCTGCTGCGCAAATGGCCGGCATCACTAAAACCATAACAACAGCAAAAACGCACACAGGCGGTAATCAGCGTCGTTGTAGCAAACTTGCATCCGGTGTTGTTCTGAGCTGTGTCTGTGTTAACTCACTTCCTCCTCCAAACAGCCTACGGTGAAGCCATTATTATTATCCCCATTTTAGAGATGAGGGAACCGGGCCAGAGGAGTTAAGTAGCTTGCTCACGGTTCCTCCTCTGCTGGCACTCCCAGGGTCTGGGGTTCTGTCCTGAGCCTGCCCTTTGCCAACTGCCTGCTCTTAATGTCCCCCTGGCAGCCTTCCGCCTGCCTGCTGTCAGCCCTCTGACGGCGGGGACTTGCCGGAGGAGGGCCCGTCACACTCCCTCTGCCTGCCTGGAGTCACCATCCCTTCCGGCGGGCCTGCCTGCTTCTTCACCGCTACCTGTTCCCTCCCGCAAAGGCCCACTCTCACCTTTTCCACCGCAGATGATCGTTTGGGCTCTGGTCTTGTTACAGGCCACCACTGGGGGTCGAAAGGCGGTTTTCTGCGTAGGAAATTAAATAAACGTCCTTGGACCCTGCTTCCTCTTACCTATGACAGGTGACCCCTGGAAAGGGCACAGGTAACAGGCTCAGTTGGGAAGATTGAGCCCTAAGGCCCTTGGGAGCAGGAGAGAGGGGCCCGCTGAGTTTGGAAAGTGCCTGGGAGGGAATGGCTGGGATTTGTCTCACCAGCCCTGTGCCTGGCACTTTGGAAGCATGGGCCCCAGCTGAGCTTGTCTTTGGCACAATGGGTGGAGCCCACTGTGCAAGTGGCCGTGGGCTCTCCAGGACAGGCAGCCCAGTGGAGGGGTCTTGGCCCGAGAAACGGCCACATGTGGCAGCCCTCAGGTGCCTGCAGAGCCAGGTGGGCACTAAAATCATGAGGTGGGGACCAGCAGGAGCCACAGGAGAGTATGCTAAAAGCTGCCAGCCCTGAGCACTCAGCAGGTCCACGTCACTGCTCACCATTGCCAGGCCCAGCCTTGGGGAAGACACCATCCAAGCCCTCTCAAGCCCCCAGCCACCTGGAGAAGAGAGGCACAGCCCAGCGTGGACATGTCACAGTGATAAGTTCTGTGACGGTGGAAATTCAGGAGGCTGAGCAGCTTGAGGATGCACCCAGCCCAGACATGGGAAACCAAGGAAGGCTTTCTGGAGGCCTGAAGTTTTAGTCTGAAGTTGAGTTCACCAGGCAAAGGGATGGGGCAAGGGGAAGAGGAATGTGCCAGCCAAGGGACTGGCAGCAGGGAGCCAGAGAGACCACAGCAGACCAGCAACGCTGAAAGCTCACAGTGCTTATTGCATAGAGTAGGGAAGTATGAGTGGTGAGACCCATGGTTGGAGAGGTAAACAAGAGCCAAGACACAGAACTCCCTCAGTGGGGAATTGACACACAAGGAGAGACTCCTGAATGCTTCCTGAAAATTCACTCTTACAGGATTTGGTGGCTAGTTCAGACTAACCAACCTTCCCTGAGTGTCTACTATATGCCGTGTGCTTTGTGCTGTGTGAACAACAATGACTGGCCACAGAGGAAGCACCCCAAGGGCCCAGCAGGCTCTGCGCTCCCACAGCTGCTGGGCCACCTCCCTGGCCAGGCTGCAGGAGCCACAGGCTGACGGACACTCACCACGTGATTCAGACAACCACCACAGGATGCTCTGATGACCAGGCCAGGCAGGGACTTTTCAGATTCGGAAACTGATGCCAAAGAAGGGGAGGCCTTGGTCACACAGGACGCCAAGATCACACAGGAGTTAGTGGCATGGCCAGAACTCAGAGCCGTGGCTCCCCATCCAGGACTTTCAACTTGACCAGGTGGGTCTCAGACAAAACACGAGGTTCCCGGTTAGGAATTTCCCTTGATGGCTGATGCAGCTGATGTATTCAGTCAACACACACCTCCCAGTGCCTGCAGTGTGCCAGGCACCATGCTGCGTGTTGGAGGCTGCGCTGTGGGACCAGAGGAGGGGTGGGTATTCGATAGCATCTGACCCACATCAAAGCTGCTTAGGAAGGATGCAGGGGATGCGTGAGTGCTATGCAAATATAAAGTGCAGTCTGAAAGCGGGAAGGCCGCAAGGGATGCAGACTGGAAGGGTGGCTGGATCCCCTTCCCTGGAACCCAGTCTCTTCATCCTTCGGCCACGGGGACTGCTGGAACCATCTCCCGCGGTCCCCCATCCTTCCCTTCTGAGCTGCTCTCTGAGCCTCTGTATGTGTGCATGCGTTTGCACGTGTGTGCACGGCTCACATGTGCATGTGTGATGAGCAGGAGCTTCTGACAAGTGCCCCAGGTGTATTTCGGGGGCCGATAAAGCTCCGTGTTTAATGGCTGGAGCCACAGTGGTCACGGCTGTCATCAGGGATTTCACGGGCTCGTTTACATCTTTAGCTTCCTCCTTCCCAGACGGCTTCATCATCCCCAGCCCCCCAGCCCCTCGGCGGCGGTGGGGAGAGGGGGTGGGGCCAGAGCGCTGAGCTCCCACGTTGGGGTTCAAAGCTCTGGTAGGGGGCTAGGCTGACACAACAAGCCCAAGCCTGGACTGAGGGACAGTGTGGGGCCTCAGGCAGGGTCCAGGGCTGGAAACACGTCCCCAGCCACTGTACAGAGGCAGCAAGCTGAGACGGAGTGAGGCCAAGAGGCTGATCTGAAGTGTGAAGATGGGGATCCCAGGACAAACAAGAGGCGAGATCCAGAAGCCAGGAGGTCACAACTGGATGAGGTCAGGAATTCTAGGAGTTAGCCAAAGGGCTGCAGAAACGGGGCAGGGAGAGCCAGCGGAGAGGGCTGTGAATTCCTGGCTGCAATGGGAAGAGCAGCCCCTCCATGACCTGCCTGGGAAGCTGCTCGGACTGTCAGGGCCCAGAGGCCCAGGGCTGCTGGGGGTGCTGGTCCCGGCTGAACAGAGCTGGCATCCAGCCAGAACCTGGAACAGCCCCCAGAAGCTGAGACATCAAGGGTGGGATGTGGGATAGAGTTAGAGGGGACAGATCCGGCCCGTGGTCCTGAGCTAGAACAGGGCTGATGACTGGGAGACTCCTCGGGCTTCAGGAAAAGGCATCAGGGACTCGGCGCAGCCCCTGCCCACGAGGCCACTGTGAGCCTGGGGGTCGTGTCTCCAGCTGTGGGGCCAGTCTGCCTCCACCTCATCAGCACTCCCTCCACAGCCTGGGCCTGTCACCAGCAGCCCGGGGAAACATCCCCTCAGAGAGCCTCCTGATGGACCTGTCAGCACAGAGCCATCCCGCCCAGCCGGCCCCTCACCCGCCGCGCCGCGCCCGGTAATCTGCTTTCACCAGGAACGTCGTCCTTCAGCCTCCCCCAGCTCCCAGCTCAGAGCAGGAGGGCGGGGCACCCAGGGCTGAGGAGCTGCTTTCTTCCCCGAACAAATGACCTTGGGCAGGGCCGGGAGCAGCTCGGCCGGAATTCAAACAGCCTGGGCCCCCAGCAGCCCTGGGCTCTCTCCCCAGCTTCCACTCGAATCCCAGGGAGTAAATCTGCATTTGGGACAACTCCAAATTAAACTGGACTCTCTGGAGGTCCTTCTAGGTGACCCTGAGCCACTGATGGGTCTCCAACTTCGGAGCTACACCCTGTGTCCTTCCCAGGAAACCCACCCCAGGGAGTTGTCTGGCCAAGGGGGACATACACAGGTTTGAGAGTCAGATATCCTTGGGTTCATATCTCAGTTCTGCTGCTTCCTGTCTGGGTGACCTTGGACAGCTTGCTCTCCCTCTCTGAGCCTTCAGGGAGCCAAACATAAGTGTTATGATACCCCTGCAGCCTTGGTGTGGGGTTACTGGAGAGGGGAATACCAAGACATCGAGCCCAGAGTGGGCACCTCATAAATGATGACCCCCCCCTCCAACTGCTTATTCCTCCCTGCCCTGCTAGGGCACAGACCACCGCCCCCCCCCCCCCAAGGCTGACATGTGAAAAAACCCACAGCCCAGCCCCCTCTCCATGTTCTGGCTGCTCCGTGGTGAGGTGGCCTCAGGTAGGTGCTCTGACCCAGGACATTGGATTCTGTTCCTAGATTTGCTGTTGGCTGTGTGACCTCGGGGAAATCACCTCCCTTCTCTGGGCACATGACCAGTCCCCTCCTCCCACATGCACACCAGCACCACACTGTTTAGCTCTCCCTCCTTTGGGCCCTTCAGTAGCTTCTTGGTGTTCCCACCCCACTACCATGAAATGATCTATTCTGGATCTGACTGCACCATCAGACTATCAGTTCCTAGAGGACAACGGATGCGTCCCCCACACCTGGCACCCAGCAAAGCTCCCTGCCCTTTGCCCCCTGCCCCCTGCCCCAACACTGTCAGGCCTCAGGAAATGTGGGTGGATGGACTGGTTTGGAGGTGGCACAGGGCTGCTTCTTTGCCCATATGACAGAGCAGCAAAAGGGCCCTGGGGGTGGGAGTGTGGGGTCTGCCAGGTGGAGCACTGGGGGGGCATCCCTCGGTCTGCAGAAGAAGCTGAGGCTGCTCAGTGACCAAGATGGCCTAACATAGGGCCAGGGCCTCCTCCGGGCTGTGGTGACTGGTGATGGCAGTGGTGGTGGCGGCTGGGAAGGTGGCAGCAGTGGTGTGGGTGTGGGTGGCCTCGGTGCTGGTCGTGACCCCAGCTCTGGCTCCTGTAATGAGACCTCCAGGCAGTGATGCAGCCACCGCCCCTCCCAGCACACCCCCTGCCTCCGCAGCTTTAATGAAAATCACACAGATTTTTGAGCTGCTTAGCATTTCAATACATTCAATATTGGGTATCACCAAGTCACCCTCCCAGAACTATTCCCCGCTCTGGAGAGGTGCCATCACCGCCCACCCACCCACCCACCCACACAACCCCGCCCCCCCAAGTCCCTGTCACCCAGGCTCACACACGCCACGCTCCCTCCATCTCTGTGTGTCTCTCCCTCCCTCCCTTCCTCCCTTTCTCCCTCCCTCTCATTCTCTGTCTGTCTGTCTCTCTCCCACAAACACGGCAAACACAGAGCCGCTCCCATCTGTCAGAAGGCTGATGCAGGCTCGTCTCCTCCCGACGAGGCAGGAGGACGATAAGGTTATTTTTTAATATCGAGGATATTAATGCTCCTCTTTCTGATAAAGAGCCACGGCCTGACCCCGCCTGCTCCCCGAGGAAAGTCTTGGGGCTCTGGGGTGGGGCGGGTGGTGGCAAGGGCCGTGATGCACAGGGGCCTCCTGTATGCCAGGCGCCTTTTAATTTCCACAACCCTAAAGAGCAGGTGGTGGTGTCCCCATTTTATAGATCAGGACCTGAGGCTCAGAGAGGTGAAGTGCCCTCCCAAAGCCACACAACACACAGGAAGGGTCAGGCCTGGGATTTGAACCAGGTCTGACTCCAGGGCCCAAGCTCTTTGCTGCCTCTCAACAAACCCCCCCACTGCTGCCCGGGAGCCCTGTCACCCTCATCACCCTGACACTCCAAAGGAGGGCCCTGCTCCACCCCATGGTGAAGCAGAGAGTCAAGCCCAGCTCTGGCTCTGGCTCTGGCCCAGGCCTGGCCTGAGAATCCAGCCTTCCTACAGGGGCCAGGTGAGGCTCTGGGGACCCCAGATTTGGCAGAACCTCTGTCCCACATCCCCTGCAGCTGCCTGGCGGCAGCCCCCATGGGCCATGAGCTCCTCGGCCTTCCCCGCAGAGTCTGAGGGCTCGGGGGAGGGTCAGCACACCCACAGTCAACAGCTCTCTCCCTCGCCGCTGGCCAGCCCCTCGTTCCGGCCTGTGTACTCACTGGAGTGCCCGCCACTCTCCCCGCTCCCAGCTGCCTCGTGACTGAGCGCGTGGCTCCCGAACACAGATCTGAGTCTGAGTCCTGAGTCTGCCACTTAATAGCTATGGCATCTTGGGCAAATCATGTCGCCCCTCCCCACCTGACTCTCCCCATTTACAAAGTGTAGACAATACCAGAACTTTCTTCAAGGGGCTGCTCCTAAGATTAGTAAGCATACTGACTGTTCTGCCATATTGTCCTAGAAGTTGAGAGCCCTTGGAGGCCCCCCAGGCTCAGCAGCACCCCAGAGAGGTAGCGAGATTTACCTAAAGTCACACAGGCAGCTCAAGGCAAGGAATCTGGCCTCAGTTCCAGGTCTGAGCCAGGCCTCAAAAGGGAGCCAGGGCCAAGGCAGAAAGTCCTTGTGGAGGGCTGCCCACAGGCCGGACGTTGAGGATGTGGTGCCCAGGAGGAGCAGAGAGGGTCCCTGCTCTCCCAGGAAGGTGACGTGGATCAAGGAATCACACACGTGCTGCAGGATTCCAAGCTGAGCCAGGTTCTGCGAGAGCCGACCTAGGCCAGCGGTCAGGCCCGGCTTCCCTGAGGATGGACAGGGGTCCTGGAGGTGGGGGGGGTGTCCCGAAGAGGGAGCTGCAGAGGCAGAGGCTGTGTGTTGGAGAGCGCACGGTGAATTGAGTCAGTGCAGAGAAGGAGGAGGTGGTGACCGGAGAGGTGGCAGGGTCCAGACCACCTGGACAGGGGGTGAAAAGGATTTGGGTCTTTATCCAGAGGGAGAGTGGAAGACTCTGGAAAGGTTCTAACCAGGGGAGGGGAGGGCATGGGGCAGGGCCGACCACGATGTTTTGCACTGAACGGCCTTCCTGGCTGCAGTGTGGTGCACTGCACAGCTGGAGGGGCCCAGAGAGTGCACTTGGAGGCCAGGGATGTGGCCACTGCAGTTGCCCCGGTAAGAGGTGATGGGGCCTCAGACTCGGCTGGCAGCAGTGCAGAGGGAAATGGGGAGGAGCAGATAGATTCGAGGGAGGTTTGGGTGGTAAGATGAAAGGACTTGGGATGTCGTGGATACACAGCTGATGGAGAAGGAGGTGCTGGGACAAAGTTCAGGTTCCTTACTTGTACAACTGGGCGGATGGTATGCTGGACGAGGACCAGGCGTGGGGCAGAGAATCACGGCGTGTTGGCCTGGGGCAGGTGGAGCTGGGGAAGCCAGAATGGATGAGGAGAGACTGAGAGAGAAAGAAACGGAGTCCGTGCGAATAGACGATTCCTTCAAGAAGTGTGCTGGGAAGGGGAAGAGAGAGGCAGAAGGCAGGAGGCCAGGGGAATGAGAGACAAGGGGATGGTTTGGTTGGTTTTTCAGGACAGGAAAGACTTGAGCATAAGGATTGAGCAGCCCAGACCTCTGAGGCCATCCCGATCTAGTCATCATCTACTCCATTCTGCTGCTTGCAGTGGTTCTAAAAGGTGGAAGTGATTGATTATATGTAAACAGGAGGAAGCAATTAGTCTGTGCATGCCCGGCCATTAATAAGCCTCTTCTGTATTTATAACAACACCTCGTCTACCCTCCACCCTGAGAACAAATATCCCGAGAACAGGCAGGAATGAGCAGAAGAGACTGAGCAGCCACAGTCACTGACTCTAAACTCGCATCCTTGACTATTGGGGAAGTCCCTCCTTTAGAGCCCATTGACTCTTACTTTACGTACAATTCTAATAAGCATTCACCTTCTTTTTTTTTTTTTTTTTGGTCCACAATAGATAGAAGCAGCAACTTAGGAGGCAGTTGGGAACCGTCAGAGGCAGCAGAGAGAAGAGGCAGCTGACAGCCTGAGAGCGAGGGAAGAGAGAGAAACGCCATTCAAGCAGAGGAGTCTGGGGTCCTTTGGTCTCAAACGGCAAGTAGGTCCACCCACCTCTGTGGCCCTGAAGGCACCTCTGTCTTACTCTGTCCCACAAGCAATGGCTTGAACTAACTCATCTCTAGGTCCTTTTCCACATCAAGATTCAATGATTCTTTGTTCACGGCAATGACTCTGAGGCACTGAGAGACGGCTAAATTACATTCAGTATTTTCTGCTTAAAGAGGACTTTTTAAAAAAATATTTTAAATTGTAAATTTTATTTTACGTTTTGGTGCCTACAGTTGCTGAAATATTCCTTTATGTGGAAGGGGATTTTGTGATTGCCTATTGAATTATCTGCTTCCCCGGCAGAGTGAGGCTCGATGAGAAGAAAGACCGCGTCTGTGTGGTCCGCCACCTGCCCGGCACCCGGCACCGGGCCACGGGCAGGGCTCGATCCAGCGCTGTGGAATGAGTGAATCGACTAAGAAATTCACATTACCTATGAGGCAGCATTCATGCAAATATGTTGTTACACTTCATTTCACCTGTTTCTTTTTACTTTTTTAATTTAAAAAAATGGAATTACATATGTGGTGCACGCTGTGTCTCCATCCTACAGGGCTGTCGGAGACACGCCCGCCCTGCCCTGGCTCTTGAGACAAAGCACAGTTTAAACACATCCTGGGGTCCAGGTAAACCTCCCCTATGTGATGGGTCTACTTCCTCTCTCGTCCCTGGGGGCTGCCTCCCCTGCAGCCGGGGAGCCTTCGAGGGCAGGGTCACATCTTATCCCCTGGGAACTCCAGTACCAGCCCAGTGGCGTGCCAGCGCCGCACTCCCTTCATGCCCATCACAGCTCGGGAAACGGGAGGACAGGCCCATCTCCAGAAAATGGAGGCCCTGAGCAAGGAAGCAGCACGGGCCTCACGCCCGGGAGCCAGCTCTTCCTGAAGTCTCTGGCAGCTCGTCCTCCAGCCCAGGGAGAAGGACAGACTCCCGTGCAAGCGTGAGGAATGCCTGATCGCTCAGTCCCCTCACAGAGCGAACCAAGCCGAGGGGGAGAGGGGCTGTGGGTGCGGGGAATCTCTGCTGGAGTCTGGGCCCCGAGTGAGACAGCTTGGGGCAAGAAGACAGTCAGGGGAGGGCTTAGGGTGGCTCGGGTGCGAGGGGATTTAACCACTAAAAACACCGCCCCCGCCCGCACATGGGCACACCCGTCTCCTGTCAGAACATCCCTCCCGCCCGTGCCTGCAGTGGGCCCTGCGTAGTTCACCCTTTGCGGGGCAGAACCGCCCAGCTCCAGCCTCTCCTCTAAGTATAAGAATGCCTTGACCCAGCAATTCCACTTCTGGGTATTTATCTGAAGGAAATGAAAACATAACTCAAAAGGATATACGCACCCCATGTTCATTGCAGCATTATTCACAGTAGCCAAGACATGGGAGCGACCCAAGTGTCAGTGATGGATGAATGGATAAAGAAAATGTGGTATATGTGTATACAGCAGTATTATTTAGCCATAAACAGAAGGAAATCTTGCCATTTGTGGCAACACGGATGGACCTTGAGGGCGCTATGCTAAGAGAAATGTCAGACGGAGAAAGACAAACACCGTATGACCTCACTTGTATGTGGAATCTAACGTATATGGACGTATTTCTGTGCACGTTAATCCCTTCCAGTCTTAGCCCTCTTCACAGGTCTCCAAGTGTGTCTGCGTCTGTGAACTCACATGAGCGTCCCAGCAGCTCTCTGAGTCGGTGGCATACCCTCATTTGTATAGCTGGGGAGACTGAGGCTCAGAAAGGTGAAGTGAGAAGAAATACTCCTGGGAGGGTCCACGTGTAATGAAGGCTTGTCTGATGTCCCTGCCGCTGCCCTTCCCACTCCCAGAAAGTAAAGACAAGGGTCAGGAGGGGCCCTGAGGGAGAGGAAGGGCTGGCTCAGAGGCTGCCCTGCTTGGCCAAGTCCAGCTCCGCCCCCCCACCCCCTCCTTGCCTGCTCCATACAGCAAGGTCCCCCATGTGCCGACGTGACGATGGTCGAGGGTGAGCCCTGTTCAGATCACCCTGGGAGAGTCGAGGTCGAGCCCACTTAGCAGGTCCGGCTGGCACACCTGCACAGCAGCGCAGAAACCACTGTCCTGCAACCCCGACCCAGCTTTCCAGCAGCGATCGCCTCCAGCTCTTGGCCCGTGGGGTGTGGGCCTTTGCACAGCTGCTCAGTCATTTGCTCAGTCATTCAGCAAACATTCCTGGAGCACCTACTCTGTGCTAGAAGGACCAAGCATGACCCAGCCGAGCCCCTGCCATGGCCTCTGCCCTCGAGCGGCTCAGAATCCAGTGGAAGAGAGGAGACAACTAACCACAGCCCTCGGGGATCCCAATCCTACACTCATCGAGCCTCCGCTGTCTGTCAGTCCTCCCGACTCTCAATCTCCTTGTCTTTAGAGTGGGGTGACAGCCCTGTGTGACGGGACTCGGTAAGAGAAGGGACGGGGAGTCCAGTCCAGGATGTGCGCAGCGAATGACAGCACCGATGGTGAGGCTGGGGAAGCCTCGCCTCCGGCCCATCCCAGGCCCGCCCTCTCCAGCTGCCCTGCCTCTGCTTGACCGCTCCAGAGAGGAGGGAAGGCACCAAGTCCAGAGGCCCTGGTGAGACGCCCGTTTCTCCAGGAGCGGGGTCCACTGGCTTCCTCCTTCCCACTGGCAGATTGGCAAGCTGCCACTTTGAAACACAGGCCAGGCAGAGGGGAAGGGGTGGGAGGCAGAGACCCTGGGAGTCCCAGAGGGGTCGGGAGACAACCGAAAGCAAGCTGCTCTTGTTGCACAGAACGTTTGCTGAAATGAATTTCTTATTTTGCTAAAGAGGATTTGGAATATGGAGCAGACCCCTGAGGGGGAACCGCCCTCGTGCCCACCAAGCCCTCAGGGACTCCCCAGCTCCAGGAGACCAGCTTTCTTCAGTTTCCTCAGCTGCGAAATGGGCAAGTCTGGCTGGCTCCACCGGGACCTGGGGATGCAGAACCCCAGCCCCTGGGAAAGCCCCGCCAACAAATGTTCCTGGGAGCCCTGGCCGGCGTAGGGGATGCCCAGGAGCGCTCACGGCTGCATCCCGCACTCTGCATTTTTCTGCCCCTCCTCGCCCACCCCCAACACCCCAGGAGCGAGTTGCCAGCCATGGACTCTTCCATATTTGGAGCCCAGAGGAAGGTCTGGAGTCCTGTGGGCTGTGGCCACTCCACCCACAGGTTGGCCCACACTGTGGTGTTATTAAGATGTTTGCATGAGCTGCCAACTTTAAATATTAGGAAGCACCACATCAAAAGTCCCGATATATAACTTCTCTTGAAAATGCAGAGAATTGGGCTCCCATCCCCACGGCAATGTTGGCAGGAGCTGGGAGCGCTGCTGAGCAGGTTTCAAAGAGGCGCCCGTCTGTCGGTGTGGGCATTTGAGTTTGCCTCTCTGGGTCTCGTCTGATCTGCTCCCCTTCACAGCATTCCAGACCTGTCTCTAGCTAGTGTCTGCTTGAATGCCTCTGGTGACAGGGGGCTTACTACATCTTTGAGGCAGTTGGTCTGAGCTATTAGAAAAGGGTTCCTAATTTGGGCTGTCTTCCTTCTTTCTGTAGTAAAGGAAGGCGCATAGGAAAGAAGTGGGCGGTAGAGTCCAGCAGATCTGAGTCTGAGCACCTCTCTAACATTTAACCAGCTGTGTGATCCAAGGCAAATGCTGGCCTTTCTGCTCTTTACCTTCCTTGGCTGCACCTCTCCTGCAGGGCTGCACGAGGCTTAAAGTAGAGCAAGTTTATGAAGCGCCAAAAGCAGGGTCTGGCACACGGCACGCACGCCCCAGGCAGCCTTTATCAGTCTACAGAACCGTAAGCCATGAGTCCAACTCTTCCTGGGCGAGCACAGGAGCTGGGAGTGAGTCAGAGGGTGCTGAGCAATGGTCTGTGCCAGCAGGGGGTCAGAGGTGGAGTCAGCACTTGCCCCCAGCAGCACCCACACTTCAGGGCCAGCCCCCAGGAGCTGCAGTCTCTTATCTGCTTCCCGGACAGCTGGCCCACCAGGTGCTCACAGGTGATAGAGAGGGTGGGAGGGACCCAGGAAGGAGCCCCGCGTCCTGACCCTGCCCTTCCCCACAGCCTGCAGCCTTCCCAGGATGAGATCCCTGCTCCTGGGAACGGAACTGGAGGTGGGGAAAGTCAGGGGAGGAAAAGCAGGGGGTGAGCCCCAGCATCCAAGCACAGCTGCCGTCACTGGCCACCTGGCTGTGGGTCCTTGAATTTAATTCTCACAACCACCCTAGGTCGTGGATACTGTTATCCCTGTTCTACAGGCATGGGAGGTGAGGTTCAGAGAGCTTAAGAAACTTGCCCAAAGCCACACAGCCGAGATTTAACCGCTTGTCTGGGGTCCCCGAGCCTGAGCTCATGACCACCGCACTCTAAGACCTCCCTGAACACGGGGCCCCCTTCACGCCCAGGCGTTGGGGGGGGGGGGGAAGGGAGAGAGTTTTTAACTACAAGTGCTTCTGAGCTCCTCTCTGATCCCCTGCCCGTGAGCTAGTGTGTGCTATCCGAGTGTGCCACCGCACGAGGCACCTTGAGTGGGCGCGTGCGTCTGAGGGTGGTGCGTGTAAGAGTGAGTGTGTGTGTGTGCGCGCGCGCAGGGACTCCCCCGTGGGTCTGCGGTCCCGGCGCGCGGCGGCTCCGAGTCCACGTGCGGCCGTGGGGCGCGGGGCGCGCGCCGCCCGCGAAGGTGCGGGCGGGTGAGCGCGGTGGGTGCGAGCTTGCGCACGTGCGGCGGCGGGGTCCGCGGGCCGGGTGTCCGCCGCGCGGGCTCCGTGTCCCCCCGCCCGCCTCGGTGCTGATTGGCTCGGCTCCGTGACGGGCCGGCCCCCGCCCGGGGCGGCGGCGGCGGCGGCGGGCGCGGGTGCCCGCGTGTGCGCTGTGTGCCGGCGTGTGCGCCGGTGTGTGCGCCCGGCCGCCGGGTGTGCGGGAGAGGCAGGGAGCGCGCCGACGCGCGGGCCGCCGCGGCCGAGCCCG
>NC_060271.1:32045505-32169398 GCF_021613505.1 Equus quagga | reverse complement strand
CCATGGCCCCCGCCCGGGGCCGCCTGTCCCTCGCGCTCTGGGTCGTCACGGCCGCGGCGGCGGCGGCCACCTGCGTGTCCGCGGCGCGCGGCGAAGGTGAGCGGCGGCGGCGGGGGCGGCCGAGGGGTCGGGGGCGCGGGGGGCGCTGCCCGGGGCTCAACTTCCTTCCTCTGGACCCTGAGCGCCAAAGGGGCTGGGTTCCCTGGGCCTAGGGGGGCCGGGATGGCACCGCGGGAGAGACCCAGGGTCAAGGGACAGAGCGATGGAGATGGTGACAGGACTAGGGGACAGGCACCAGAGGGCTTGAGGATGAGGGACAGGGGGACAGGGCTGAGGGATTCCGAGCTGGGGACAGAGAATTGGACACTGGGGAAGAGGGGACAGGATAGGGGGACAGAAGACAAGGGAAGAGGTATTGAGGAAAGAGGGGACAGAGAGACAGGGCAAGGGAGAGGACCAGGGGACAAGGGCGGGGACAGAGTGACCCAGGGACACAAGGATGCAGGATGAGGTTCAGAGGGCTGAAGAAAAAGGGATCTGGGGATGGCGCTGAGAGATGGGGAGCACAAACTGAGAAACAGGACCAGAGAACAGGATGGGGTTTAGGGGAGGGCAGGAATGGGGGGCAGTGAGTGAGTCTGGGGAGCTGCGGGGCTGGAGGACTGGGGGCAAAGGAGGGACAGCAGCTAGGGAGGAGCAGCCGGAGGGGAGGCAGCTTTGGTGGGCAGGAGGGCTGGCCTTGGGAGGAAGGGCCGTTGAGGAGAGGGTGAGTGGCTGCAGAGGGACTGAGGCAGGCAGGGCCCTGAAGAGCAAGGCCAGGGTGGTCCAGTCACTTGGGGGACATGGGGGTGGGGGGTAGGAGCATGGGTGTGGGCTGAGCAGTCAGGTCCAAAAGGGTCTGGGAGGTGACCAGAAAGCCTGGGAGGGGGCACCCATCAGGCTTCCCCAACAGCCGGGGCCTCCCAGCTGCACACACACACCCCTCTTAGCCCCACTGGACGCTCCAGGTCCAGCCCAGGATGCCCCCCTGCTTCTGCTCCTGCCCTGTCTCCCACCCTGGGCCTCCTCTGCTCCCCCAGCTCTGTCCCGAGGAGGCCCACTTGGCACTCTGTGCGGGATCCCGGGGTGACGTCCTGGGTTCAGCGCTGGGTTCCCAGCCTGGCAGGATGAACTTCCAGAAGCGAGGGAGCTCCAGAGCCCGTGTCCCTCATCCCCACTCGGCTCTACCGCAGATCTACCCCTCACACGCGGACAGCTTACGGAGGTACAGCTGTATCCACTAGCACACACGCACACACGGACACACATCGGGATTCACGCACATGAACCCAGGCCTGTAGAGACTCACACGCATGCACAGCTCCCCCCACACCAGCCACAGTCATGTGCACAGCCATGCAGCCACCATACATGTGCACAAACACACATGTGCACACACATACATGTACAGATGCATGCAAATTCATGGGCAGATAGCACATATATAAGGAGACCTTCAAACTTGCGTTCATGCCCACGGAAGTGCATGTGCACAGAAAAAACACACACAGAGATAAATTCAGTCTCCAGTGAAACGGGACGTGCAAGGGAGCTGCAAGGCAAGGTGGCAGGCAGGGTAGGGCCAGCTGGGGGGATAGTGATGAGGTGCAGGTGCCTGGGACACCAGGAGAGAACTGAGGAGGGGGCTGGGTGAGTAGGGAAGAGGACAGGATGGGGCACAAGGGGCCTGGGGGCTCTCGGAGTGTGGCCTGAGAAGACTGCTTTCCCAGGGTAGGGTGGGGGGAAGGGGACGGTCAGCCAGGAGGATGCTGAGGGGCCTGCATCAAGGCTGCCGGTGCTGGGCCGTGCACCCCAACTCCTTGCTTCAGCTCTGTTCTCTGGGGAGGAGCCAGTACCCTCTAGAATTGCAGACTGGCAACCCCAGAGCCTCCTAGGGAGGGGACTTTGACCATCAGCCTGGGAGAGAGGACGTGTCAGGGAGGGCAACAGCTGGGGAAGAGGCGATGTCGGCAAAGAGAGGCAGGCAGGAAGTCTTTGTCCAGGATGGAGGGAGGCATCGTCCAAGGGCCAGTCCATATCTGTCCGATGGATGCAGCAGGGTACCCCAGCGGGACAGGGGTTCCCCACGTAGGTGGGACAGCCCTGGGTGGAGGCCTGGGGTGTAGGTTCTACACGGGACCGCCAGGAGTCCTTCCTAGTGTCATCCCTGGGCTGGTGCAGAGCCAAGACCAGCCAGGGAGGTTGTTGGAACTCAGGCAGGGGGCTCTGTTCCCAGCTGGGGTCCTGCAGAGGTGACAGTGTCCCAGCCCGGCCAAGTGCCCCTATGCCAGGTCCCTCACAGGGCTGGGGGAGGGCCCTGCAACTACAGAGATGCCCCCTGAGTCCCACCAGGCTCACGGCTCCTTATCACTCTCCGGTGTGGATTACCCACCACTTTGGGGTAATCTCCGAGGCATTCACATCCTGGCTGCCATCCCCTGACCACCCCGAATTCTCCAGCCTCACCATCATGCGCCGCGTCCTCGGGGAATGTAAATCAATTTAAGTATTAGTCTCAGCGAAATGGAATGGGGGAAGGTGAAAAGAAATCACATAATGCCTTCCACAGTGGAACAGGAGAGGCTGAGGAATTATCTGTGCTTCTCAGAGCAGGAGAGGGGCCCGTCTGATCCCCCAGAGCAGCCCAGGCAGACCGGCTGGAGAGGGATGCTACAGACGTCCTGCAGCCGAGGAGGCTGACACACAGAGGGGTTAAGTGGCTCACTTTGTTGAAGGCCCCGAGAGACTGTCCAGTCCGGTCCTTCCATTCGCCAGTGGGGAGACAGGCCCAGAGAGGGGAATTGACTTCACACATGTCACACAGTCCAGCCGCACAAGAGGCAGGAGAGAGCCCAGGCCTGGTGACCAGAGAGTCTTGAGTTTCCAGGAGGACTCAGGCCACGGCTGGGTGGGCCTGATGCTGGAATTCTCTCCAGCCCTCAGGGACCCTCTTGTGGGCCTGGAGCTTCCCGTGGGGGACACTGTATTTTCCCCACGGGAGGGAACGTGAGGTGGAGCAGAGGGGGACAGAGGGAGAGAAGGGGAGGAACAGAGAAGGGCCTGAAAGGAATTGGAACAAGCAGCCGTGGAATCCTATAGCTCTTCCTGACTCTGATAGAATCGACTTTTGACTTATCTTTGGATTATCTGAGCCCTCTAGCTGACTGATCAAGAATCAGCCACATATGTGGGGCCTCCCAGGGGAGGGAGGGGCCTAGCAAGTGGGGTCTGCAGGCGGCTGCCCCTGGAGTCAGGATGTTCCAGGGGGAGAAGTCCAGGCGGTGGACGGTCATTCGGATCGCCCCCCGCGTCGGGGCAGGACTGAGCTGCGTCCAGGGGAGGCTGGAGAAGGGGCCGCCTGGCTCTGAGACCCCGTCTGGGATGCGGGTTGGAGTGGGGGAGCCCACAGGTCCCCTCACCCCATCCTCTCCCCCAACTAGGCCCTGCTGGTCTGGGGGAAACTGCAGTGCGGCCCCCTCCCCCTCCCACCAGCCAGCAGGAGGAGAAGGCTCGCCTGACCCAGTTTTCTCTCATTGCCTGAGAGGGAGGGAGGGAGGCGGGACGGCGCTCTGCCTGCGCCCCTGGAGTGGGGCTGGTTCGGGGAGGGGAGATCCCTCTGTGGACGTTGGCTCCGTCCCCTGATCCCACCTGGCCCCTGGGGACCCAGGGAGGAGCACAGAGGCCCCTCCCTGGTTCTGCAAGCCGTCTTTCCAGCCTGCCAGCCTCCTGGGCCCCTGACAGTGGGGTGGGGAGAGAAAGGGGAGGGAGAAAAGCAGCAAATAAGAGCATCCTCACTCCAGCATTTCCTGAGGACACTTGTCTCCATCTTTGAGGGGCAGGCGCAGAGCTATGCACATCGCAGGCAGAAGGACACCCAGCCTCCCTGCAGGAAAGTTCCAGTAGGGCCCCAGCTTTAACCCTCTGTGACCTGCCCAAGCCGGCCGACTGGGTTAGTTGGAAGCCCATGATTGCTGGCTGCGAGAAGGGGTGCGTGGAAGAGAGAGTGAAATGGAAAGCCTTCCTGGAGAGATCAAAGGCAGCAGGGGCCCAGAGAGGTGAAGAGACTCACCCAAGGACACACAGCAGTTAGAGACAGCTGGGATTTAAGCCCTAATTTCTTAACAGCCAGCTAGGGTACTTCATCACTGTAAAGTGGGTGGGTGGGTCCAAGGTACGTGGAGAGAGGTGGGAGGGGCAGAGGCATTGACTCCAGCTTCACAGCTTACCCTCACCCACCCCTAGGTGTTATTATCCTCATTTTACAGATGAGGAAATTGAGGTTCAGAGAGTGAGGGTCACCTGCCACTAAGTAGCCATGTGGAAATGTGAGCCCAACGGCGTCTGAGTCTGGAGGCCGCTCTTCTCTCTGCCGTGTTGTTGAGACCCTGCAGGGTCCTCTCGGAGGGTCTGGCTTAGAAGAGGCTGGCCTTCCGGGCCAGCGCCCCTTCCCCGCCACGACTGCTCGGAGGGCCTGCTTCCTGGGTCCGTGGATGCTGCAGCAGGTGCGCTGGAGGCCAGCCCTGCCGCCACACCTGTGCAGCTCCAGGCTTGTTCCTGAACTTCCTGAGGCCCAGTGTGTTCATCATAAAATGGAGATAGGAACGACCACCTCTCGGGGTTGTCGTGCGGGTCACAGATGAGCATCTCAAGTGCCCCTTGCAGAGCTCAGGTGCCCACAAGAGGCAGCCCTTGTGCCTGGCAGTCCTGCATCGGGTGTGCACAGGGGGCCTGTTAGATGCCGGGCACCTCCTGGGGGGCGCTGATGATTGCAGAGCTGGGCCCAGCCCGCCTGGGGAGGTATGCCCTCACAGCCAGTGCTTTGCATGCCATCCTGTCCCATGAGTGAGACAGGGCTGGGCCCTCCTTACAACCCCTGTGAGCCAGGAACCACGATCACCTCCATTTTCCAGAAGAGGAAGCTGAGGCCCAGGGAGGGGAAGGGGCTTGTTCAGGGACACATAGCTCCTAAGTGGGTGAGCTGGGATTCTGACCTGGGCCTCCCAGTTCCTGAACCCATCCCTCAGCCACCCACCGCACCACCAGCAGGGTGCTGTGCCCGGGGCGGCTTGGGTTCCAGGGGTTTCGAAGATCACGTGTTGGCCGAGGTGGTAGAGGAAGGCTTCAGGGAAGAGAGGGAACGTGAGCTGAGCCTTGAAGGATGGGGGAAGGGAGACAGGACACAGAGACGCGGGCTGGCATGTGTGGGGCTGAGAGCAGACCAGTGGGGCCGGGTCGGGCCGCTCTTGAGGGCCTGGGGAAGGGGGTCCTCCTGTCTGATGCTCTCTTGTCTCCTGTTTTACAGTGAACTTGCTGGATACGTCGACCATCCACGGGGACTGGGGCTGGCTCACGTATCCGGCTCACGGGGTAAGTGATGGGCAGTGGGCCAGTGTCGTCCCTCTGAGCAGAGAGAGGCTGTGATTCCAAGCCTTATCATCAGATCAAAAGGAAGCAGAAGCCCAGGGAGGAGAAGGGACTCTCCCAAGGACACACAGCAGTTAGGACAGAGATGCAGCTGCTGATTTCTTAACGGGTCAGTGCATGCAGACCCTTGGGATTGCAAACCACCCTGGTGCCAGACTCCTGATTCTTCAAGTCTGAGGCCCTGGATGTGGGATCCTCATGTCTGTGTCCTTGGCCTACAGATTGATGATGTGCCACAGCCGGGCCCAGGGTAGACTGGGACGAGTTAGTGTCAAGGAACAGGGCAGGAGGGGGCCCCAGCCAGGCCCTTCACCACTTCAGAATTGACCCCCTCCCTCATAGCTGCCCCGCCCTCACCAGGAGCTGCCAGGACTCCCAGGGCCCCCGCTCATTTCTCTCTTCATCAGAACCACCACGTGGCACTGCCCGCTCCCACTGTGGCTGAGCCCCCGGGCCCACCTGGCCTCCATGGTGACCCGTCGGGTCCCTGTGGGTCATGTACTCATGGGCGACGCCCCCTCCCACCCTCCTGGGGGTGGGTCTGGTAACCCCCTGGCGTCCAGGGACAAGGCTGCACTGCTCAGTCCCTCCGTTTCTCTTATCCAGATCCCAGAGGGCAGGGTGGTCAAGCCAAAGTGAGCCCACGGCCCCGGCAGGGTCCCGGCTCTGCCATCGATGAGCTGGGTGGCCCTGGGTCACCACTTCACCTCGCTGAGCCTCAGTTTCCTCATATGTATAAAAGGATGAGCGTGTGACGACGTCAGGGGGATTGCTGCCAGAGTGAGGGGCGAGGACAGGTGGTCTTGGCGCCGTGCCTGGCACACGGCGAGCCCCCCTCTAACTGTGTTATTACTGTTGTCTTTGTTGTTAGTGCTTGTTGTGATTGTATCTCACCTGGATTGCCTTCCACAGACATGCTCAGAAACACACACCCACATCCCCACCACAGGCATGAGACACATGCACACAGCTTCAATCATGAACGCTTCTGCTTCCATGGCTGGAGACGGAGGGATAATAATATTATTCATAATAGTAATGATAATGACACCAAGAGTTACTATTTGTGAAGGGAGGGTTTCTTTATTTTGGGGTAGGGTTTTCATCCAGGCCATTTGTTTCATGTGGCCTGCGGCTGGAGTCAGGACGGAGCCTGCTCCTCTCTCTCTGGGGGTCTCATCCCAGGGTAGCAGGCAGCTGAGTGCGCTGTCATCAGCCCCCGGCACCAGGCTTCCAGGAGTTGTAGGGCTTTAAGCAGGTGAGGCACGTGACCGGCCTTGTGCTTGATGGTCACGCTGGGACTCCAAGGTTCTTTGTTCACGGGGCACAGAGTTCTCACGTTTCGTTTGGGAGTTAGACAAATAATAACTTATATTCGCATAGCTCTTAGCAATTCACAGACGTTATCTCATTTAATCCCCAAACCAAGCCTGTGAGTAGACACAGCCACCCCATTTCAGAGGCGAGGAAGCCAAGGCTTGGGGCGCGAGGAGTAGCCTGCCCGCCCTCAGCCAGGCTCCACGCGATGGACTCGAACTCAGATCTGTCTGGGCCTGGAGCCCGCGTTGAGTCCCTCGTCCTCTCTTTGGTCTGTGTCCCCACTGTGAGGGGGTGGGAGACAATCCTGCATTGTCTGCCGAGCCAGGGACCATCTCCCATCCTCATGGGGCCTGGAGATCGAGCTTGTCCCGACGGGAAAGAAGGCTGGATGAGATCCCTGGTTCCCAAACTCTGGACCTTGATCTGTGCCAGGCTGGCAGGTGAAACGTGCAGATGCCCATGTCCAGGGGGGCTGGGGAGGGGCCTGGGAATGTTTGGTTTAATAAGCTTTCCAGGTGATT
The DNA here is from genome assembly GCF_021613505.1 of Equus quagga. Taxonomy (NCBI): domain Eukaryota; kingdom Metazoa; phylum Chordata; class Mammalia; order Perissodactyla; family Equidae; genus Equus; species Equus quagga. The sequence goes on along the minus strand of NC_060271.1, from coordinate 32,162,094 downwards.
CTCCCGCCCTGCCGGGTAGGGAGCTCTGGACACGGGCCCGGTGGTCCCGTCCACGCCTCTGCTCCTGGAGTCGGTTAAACAGCCTGAGTACAGGGGTCATCAGGGCTGTCTCCAGCATCAGCAAAGTTGCCAGATTGTCAGGCAGGCCGCACAGCCTGAAGGCCAAGGGTGCTGGGGCTGGATGAGCCGATGGTCTGCGGCCTCTAATTGGTGAGACTCAGGCAAGTCACTTCACCCCGCCTCCTCATTTATAACATGGGCGTGATCACAGAACCTGCCCCGGGCGGTTGTCGTCAGGGAGGATGCTTGGGAAGGACACTTTGCTGATGAGAAACCAGCAGCCCTGAGAGCTTAAGGTCAGGGGAGGTCTGGCCCAGAACCCATGCTCTTAATCAGGCCCTGCCCCTCCCTCCACATGCTGGGATATGCCCCACCTCGTCTGGCGATTGACGGCCGCTCACAAACGCCGGCTTAGATCAGAAGGCACACTTGTTTCCATTCCATCGTCTCACTTGATCCTCACCACCCCCTGGAGTAGATGGAGGGGGCAGGCATTAGCTGCCCTGTTTCACATGTGAGAAGCCTGAGGCTCAGAGACGGGGTGTGCTGTACCCAGGGCTGCACAGCTGGTTTGCTGCATTCTGTTCCAGAAAGAGGACAGAGTTCCAGAGCAATGGTGGGGGTTGGGGAGGAATGTTCCCAGGGGCTGGGGAGGCAGCCAGGTGGGAGTGGCACCCAGCATGGGGTGGGGGCGCCCCAGGTGGCAAGCAGGCCTGATTCCACCCTTGCGCCAGCTTCCGGGAATTTGTGCCACCCTGGGTGCCTGCAGCAGCCCCTGGGGCTGGCGGGTCTAGGCCAGGCCATTGGCACCGGTGGGGCGGCTGGAGAGGACTCTGATCGAGCTGATTAATTTATCTGGGTCCCTGGCAGGAAACAGACAGGGAGCAGCTGGCTGGCTCTTTGGCGCTCCATTAATTGTGACATTGACTTTAACCCCAGATGTGACATAGCGCTGCCCAGAGACCCCATCTACAGTGTGGGGTGCTGGGCAGGGGTCCTTTTGGGATGCGGGGTGCAGGAGGCATAAACTCTTTCAGGTGAGGCTGGCGTGCCCTGGGCCTCTTCCCCAGTGGTCCCTGGAGGCAGGTATGGGTGGGCTGGGAAGATGCTGCCAGGTCAGCATCATGTAGTCCTTTCCCCGTGGTGCCTTCCCGTGCCAGGCCAGGCTAAGCACTTTGCAGGCTTCTCGTCCTTTCGCCCTCTCACGCCTCGCTGAGGTGGGGCCCGTCTGAGCCCCAGTTTACAGATGTGCGCGCTCAGTGTTGAGACCACACGGCTGGCCAAGACGGGGTGGGACGGAAGGGCTTTGTCAGACAGGAAAGACTTGACTTGCCCGTGGTCCCCACTCTTGTGCTTGTGCAGTAGCTCAGAACCCCACAGACTCTCAGATCACCATGAGGAGTGGTCTTTACCTCCCTGCCCCAGACCCCCCTCAGCGATCGGATCTCAGGTTCAGGGACAATTGCACACAGAGGCCCAAGAGAGAGAATCAGGGCGTTACATCTCTGGTGAAGCTGGGACAGGGACCCAGAGCCTGTCCCCTCCATCTGCCCTTCGCCCCCAGCACCTCCTCAGGGCCCTCACGTTTCCACTCAGCCAAAAATGACTGCTCCCGACCAACCGGCATTCTGCAGCGAGGAAACTGGGGCCAGAGAGGAGCAGTGACTTGTCCAAGGTCACACAGCAGGTTAGAGATTGTGCTGGGCCTAGAGCTGGGCCTCTCAACTCCCAGCTCATTTCTCAACACTGCGTCTTCGATGTGACTCTTCTGTGTCCAAACCGATGCTCCCTGGACAGTACCTAACACCCCCAGCCTCGCTGGGGCTCTTCCTCCCATGCCTGCAAGAGGGTCCTGCTTCAGCCGCGCAGCAGCTTTCGCCCGCCCCCCGGATGCCTGCTCCGTCCAGCACCTTGTCTGATGGACTGTGGGGCGTTGGAGGGAGGGAGTATTTCTGGTGTATTTCTTTCTTTTTTAAAAAAGTTGTAGTAAAATATGCATAACATAAAATTTAGCATCTTAACCATTTTTAAGTGTGCAGTTCAGCGGCGTTAAGTACATTGACCCTGTTGCGTGACCGTCACCATCCCCCATCTCCAGAACGCCTTTCATCTTCCCGAACTGAACTCCTGTTCCCGTTGAACACAACTCTCCATTCCCCCCGCCCCCAGCCCCTGACAACTACCGTTCTGTTTCCCGTTTTCATGAATCTAAGTACCTCGTAGACGTGGAATCATACGGTATTTGTCTTCTTGTGGCTGGCTTATTTCACTTTGCATAATGTCCTCTAGGCTCACCCATGCTGTTGGTCGCATCTGAATTTCCTTCCTTTATGAGACTGAGTATCATCCCAGTGTCTGGATGGACCGCATTTTGTTTATCCATCCCCCTGGCAATGGGCGCATTTGGGTGGTTTCCCCCTTTTGGCTGTTGTGAACAATGCTGCTGTGAACACGGGTGTACAGATATCTCTTTGAGGTGCCGCTTTCAATTCTTGTGAGTATATACCCAGCGGTGAAATTGCTGGGTAGTATGGTCATTCCACGTTTAACTTGTTGAGGAGCCGCCATACAGTTTCCCTCAGCAGCTGCACCATTTTACATTCCCGCCAACAGTGCACGAGGGTTCCACTTTCTCCCCCTCCTCGCCAACATTTGTGATTTTCTGTTGTTTTGATAACAGCCGCCCTAATGGGTGTGAAGTGGCATCTCGTTGTGGTTTGGATTTGTGTTTCCCTAAGGATGAGTGATGCTGAGCATCCTTCCATGTGCTGTTTGGCCATCTGTGTATGTTCTTTGGAGAAATGCCTATTCAAGTCCTTTGCCCATTTTTTAATTGGGCTGTGTGATTTTTTGTTGTTGAGTTGTAGGAGTTCTTTGTATATTCTGGATATTAATCCTTTCTCAGATATATGATTTGCAAATATTTTCTCCCATTCCGTGGGTTGCCTTTCACTCTGTTGATGGGGTCTGGTTTATTTCTGGATCACTGATGCCTGGCTCGCGCCTGGCACAGAAGCAGCCACACTCAACTCTCCCACATTCTGGTGCTCCCGTTAGTGGAACGCAGGCTGGCCCGCGAGCTGCCCGCCTTAGGCGAGGGCAGAGGGAACGTCAAGAAGAGCACGGCAGAGGGAGTCTGTCCATCGCGCAGTCACTCAGTAAACACCAATGCAGGGCTGCTGCTGAAGGACGTGCTGCAGGGCTGCAACAAGGTCAGGGTCACGTGCTAGAAAGATCCCTCTGGCAGCTGATTTGGAAACCACCAGTGGGCTCACTGACTTCCCCAGCAAGGTCCCCCCACTCTGGGAGCGATGGGAGCAGCCACATGGAAACGAGGTCAGAGTGTTGTAGCTCTGGCATTGGTTCCAGTCGTGGCTCCGTCACTCACCAGCTCTGTGACCTCAGACATGTGGCTCACGTGTCTGACCCTCTATTTCCTCATCTGCAAAAAGGCAGCAAATAACAGTTCCCCAGAAGGATGTGACACTCTCTGAGGTCGCATCTGTGGGTGCCAGGCATCTGGTGGCTGTGACAAGCCACTAGAAGATCAGCTCCTCCAGGGCGGAGAAGGTTCTGGCTCCTTCCCCAGGACCCCCGCCCCTCCAGCACGTGCGTGTGGCCCATGGCAAGGGTGACTGGCAGGAGGGCGAGGAGCCGACTCTCGTTTCAGCCGGCTGTGCTCTCTGCCCGCAGTGGGACTCCATCAACGAGGTGGACGAGTCCTTCCGGCCCATCCACACGTACCAGGTGTGCAACGTCATGAGCCCCAACCAGAACAACTGGCTTCGCACGAGCTGGGTGCCCCGCGACGGCGCCCGGCGCGTCTACGCCGAGATCAAGTTCACACTGCGGGACTGCAACAGCATGCCCGGCGTGCTGGGCACCTGCAAGGAGACCTTCAACCTCTACTACCTGGAGTCGGACCGCGATCTGGGCTCCAGCACGCAGGAGAGCCAGTTCCTCAAGATCGACACCATCGCGGCCGACGAGAGCTTCACGGGCGCGGACCTGGGCGTGCGGCGCCTCAAGCTCAACACGGAGGTGCGCGGCGTGGGCCCCCTCAGCAAGCGCGGCTTCTACCTGGCCTTCCAGGACATTGGCGCCTGCCTCGCCATCCTGTCCCTCCGCATCTACTACAAGAAGTGCCCCACCATGGTGCGCAACCTGGCGGCCTTCTCGGAGGCGGTGACAGGCGCCGACTCGTCCTCGCTGGTGGAGGTGCGGGGTCAGTGCGTGCGGCACTCCGAGGAGCGGGACACGCCCAAGATGTACTGCAGCGCCGAGGGCGAGTGGCTGGTGCCCATCGGCAAGTGCGTGTGCAGCGCCGGCTACGAGGAGCGGCGGGACGCCTGTGTAGGTGAGCGCCCCGCAGCCGGGCGGCCCGGGTGTGGGAGGCATCATGGTCAGCGGGTGGCCGGGCGGTGGACACAGCGCCTGGGAAGGCAGGGGGACCTTGGGGTTCCTGTGTCAGCAGATACTCCGGGCCACGTGTGTGTGCGTGTGCATGTGTGTGCATGCGTGTGCATGTGCGCGTGTGTGGTGCAGGGAGAGGGAGGAGAGAAGGAAGTACTATGGCGGGTGACCCCGTCCGTGGGCAGGGTGGAGACATACTTCTAAGGACCCCTGGGTGATTGAGTACTCTCCTGAGTACTTACTGTGAACTAACTTGTGTCGGGCATTGTTCTAAGCACTTTTCACATATCAACTCATTTAAGCCTCACAACTACCCTATGAAATAGAAAATACTGTCGTTCTGGTTTTATGGATGACTCTAAGGCACAGAGAGACAAAGCAACTTGCCCAAGGTTGCACAGCTAGGAAGTGGCAGAGCTAGGACTTGAACTCAGAAGTCTGGCCTCCAGAGTCCATGCTCAAAACGACTGACCTTCTAGCCCATGGAGTGTGGGGAAGGACAGACCCTGGGTGAGGGTGTGTGGTGTGGGGCCACTGTGGAGGTGTGCGGCAGGGCGCTCAGGGAGCACTGCCCAGGTTGGGTACGTCACTGGGGCACCTGGAGGAGCCTGCCTGTGTTCAGGGGGCGCTTATCCAGTGAGCTGTGGGAGAGGACAGCCAAGGTGCCTGTGAGGGAGGACAGCGGAGAGAGAGACCCTGGTCATGAAGTGGGCTGGCACCTGTCCCCGTGGGGCTGCTGCTGGGGCCCCCACGTCAGACCAGCAGCAGGGCCCAGACCCCAGGCCGTGTGTGCGGGTGTCACAGCTGCACTGTGCCCCGTGTGGGAGTGGGGCAGCCAGGCGCCCTGAGAGCCGGGAACCCTGGGGGAGCTGTGTGGACAGACACCTGGGGCCCCAGCTGTTACTGGTCTCCGCCTGGTTGCCCTCTGCCCTTCCTTGGCCTCCCCAGGGACTGGAAACATGGCAGCTCAGCCCCTCAGGGCAGTGAAGCCTGTTGTTGGGGTCATGAGTTCTCTGGGGGAGGAGGATGTGCCTTTGCGGGGGTCAGAGAGATCCGGGCCTGTCCCCAGGCAGCCTCAGTGAAAACTGGGACAGGGCCCTGTCAGCCCCCAGGAATATCCTCCGAGCTCTGTGGCCCTGAGGCCACAGTCAGAGGGAGCTTCACCCCCCTCAGCTCCATCCCTCTACCACTAGCAGGCAGGACAGGCCCCTTGGTGCTCGCAGGCCGGAGCAGGGCACAGGCTGACCATTTCAGTGATGCACAAGGTGGTGCTCCGGGACCAGGCCCTTCCATCCAGCCCCCAGGCCCTGCCCAGCCCCTCTCTGGGGCTCTCTGGCTTCCTTAAGGAATCTTTCTTCATGCTCCCAGTGGCTGCAAGCCTTCCCCTCTCCTGGACCCTACACCCCAAAGCACCACCTGTGACATTTGCCTCTTTCTGGAGTTGTTGTACCCTCTCTGGCCTCATTTGCCAGGCTTCCCAGGCCTCTAGCCTCTCCTGGGTCCTCTTACAGACATCCCTGACTTTTCAACTTCCCGCTGGGTAATAGTAACGACAAACATCCCTATTGCCTTTACAGCCTGCAAGGGGGTTCCTCACACATCAGTTCATTTGCTCTTTGTAGCAAGGTGGGTATTACAATTCCATTTTACAGAGGGGGAAACTGAGGCTCGAGAGGTAGTGTCGCCTGCTTCGGTCTCACAGCTGCTGAGAGGTGGGGCTGGGACCTGAGTCAGGTCGGTCCGCCTCTGAGCCATGTGTGGGCTTTTCACCCATCCCTGGTCCATCCCCAGCCTCCTTCCCCACCAGAGCTGCCTCCCAACGTCACGTCATGCTCGTGGGGGTAATAAGGTCCCTTAGTGACAATTTTTCGAGTATTTGCCGTGTGCCAGGCACTCTACTCAGCACTTCTTACATGTCACATCAGTTGCTCTTTCTGTTGAGCGTCTGCTGTGTCCCAGGCACGGGGGACGTAGGCACAGGGAGACCCTGCGTTCCGGGAATCCGCGCGGTTTTGCATCCTTCCAGCAGTCCTCTGGCTGGGGATTATGTCTGCATCCTACGGATGCGGAAGTCTGAGGCCCCTCAACTCAGGTAGTGGAGTGGGGATCTGCTGCCCCTGCACCTGACCTGCTTCTCTGCCGCCAGACCCCCTGCAGAGCCCCCCTTACCTCTGACCTGGGGTGACGTTCAAGCAGTCAGTAACTGGTACAGTATAAGCCATGGCAGTCGGGCTGGCCGGCTGGTGGATACCTGCTCAAGGTCAGCCGCTACCCCTGCTCTGGACTTGGCCAGTGAGTGCAGGCCACATGTTTGTCTGTGTGCGCCAAGGTACACTGCCCATGGAGGGGAGACTGGTCCTCCTGATTTCGGGGTCGAGGCCTCACTCAGAGCTCTGGGTCCTGCTCCAGCCTCCCTGTTTAACAGAGGAGGGAAGTGGAGCCCAGAGAGGGAATGCGTCTTGCCCAAGGTCCCACAGCGTGTCAAGGGCAGGACTCAGGTGGAAACCCCAAGGCCTGACAGCTGGACCTCCCGGGGCTGGGAGAGGCCAAGGCCGCTCCCATTTCCTGGTGCTGCTGGCACATTCATAGAAAATAATGGAGAAAAGCCAAAGCAGGGTTAGGGAATTGCAACGTATTTTGAATTTTACATTTAAATCACAATACAGCATCATTATGCCAGTTGCAAGATAATTACAGGTTTTATAAAAAATCTTAATTCATAGGGCACGCAGGCAGTGAGGTTTGGGAGTGGAGTGCCCGTTTTAGGTCGCATGAGGAGAGATTTTTCTCAGCCCTGTCGGTGGAATTCTGTGACTGTCTGTGCGGCCTCCTTTGAGGAAGCAGCACAAACCTGAGGCCTCCACAAGTGGGGTGGGGCCAGCGGTCCTGCCAGGGCCCCATCCCCACCGCCCCCCTGGTGAAGGTGGTGGCCTGAGGATGAGGAGGATGGTGGCCAAGCAGGAGCCAGGAGCGAGTGGGCGGACCTATCTTGGGCTGCCTGAGACGTCCTCTCAGAGCCGTGCCCCCCAGCCCCAACCAGAGGGGGCCTCCTGAGGTCCTGGGGACCCCGGCCGTCTCTGCCGGGTGGTTCCCTCTGAGCACACTGTTGAGGAGAGGAAGCGGGAGGGGGTCCCGGCTTATCCAGCCCTGAACCCCCACTTCCTTCTAGTGATAGGAGAAGAGATCCAGAGCGTGAGACCTGCACAGGGACCAGGCCCACGGTGACAGCTACCGTCCCAGCCGCCAGGCTCCCAGCTTGCTGGTGTTGTCCTCACAGCTCCCCTCAGAAGTGGCCGGGCAGCCCTCTACTTTACAGAGAAGATGATAAAGCCCAGGAGAGGGGACCACCCCAGTCACACGGCTTTTTAGAGGCTTTACCAAGACTGCACCCAGGCCTCAGAGACCCGCAGAAGATTATCAGAGCCATGCGGAGCTAGTCCAGTGTACCAGTGGGGAGACAGAGGCCCAGAGGGGCAAAGTGACTGGCCCAAGGGCACACAGCTAGGACTGGTTGATTGAACCCCAAATTTTCCAACTCCCCAACCGGTAGGCTCCCCACGCCTCACCTTCCTGACCCGGTGACCTCCCCCACCGCTGGCTGCACTGCCCCCCTCACTCCAGAAAGGGGAAGGACCCCTCAGAGTGTCACCCGATGGGGCAGCAGCCCCGAGTCTGCGGTCCCGGTCGCCGTCCTTCCTGTCACCTGGACTCAGAATATAAATCACCCTCGGCGGCCCTAATCATCTTTCTATAAATACCAGAGTCTCATTTTGGAGGGGCGCATGAACGACGAGCTCTTTCGCCTTCCTGACTGTGTTTAAAATCTGATTTAGAATTAATTTCCTTTGGTCGTCCACCGGCGGACACCTTATTTGTCAAATCTTCAGCTCCTCGCGGGGGAGAGGCGAGAGGTGGCTGGGGCCTCCGGCAGCTGCTGGCCTGACAGGCGGCCGGCAAGGTGCCCTCTGCGGGGGGAGCCCCTCCTGGCCGGGGCTGAGGTGCCCGGGCCTCTGGAAGCGCCCCAGGGCGACGGGCAGGGCCGGGCCTAGCCCGGAGCTGCTCCATCTGTCTGGCCCATTAATTCCCGGCTCGCCTCTAGGTCTCCAGGCTCCCCGAGGCCTGGTGATTAGTATTCTTATTAAAGATTATTTTATTTTCATTGCGAGGATTAATCTGGCCTTGACACAGTATAGCCGTGTGGGTATTAGCCAGGCGCGTGAGACGGCCCCCTGGTGAGCCACAGAATGGTGGGGTCTCTGAGCCCCACTGGTGTCGAGAGGCTGGGGGAGGCCCGGCTCCCTCCCGAGGCCCCTCTACCTGTGTGTGCATGGGGACCCCGGGCCGCACCAGCTCCCTGGCCTGTCTCCTCTGCCGACTACAGAGAATTGTACGAGTAGGTGCCGGGCGCTGTCCTGGCCTGACTTCACCTGTGTGCGCTCATGCCCTCCTCCCAAGGGCCCGAGCAGGTGGGTACTGTCATTATCCCCATCATGCAGACGAGGAAACTGAGGCCCAGCAGCTTGCCCAGTGTCCCTTTGGCCAGGTGCAGGGGTCAGACAGGAAAAGGCCCCCAGGCTCCTGCTCCCGAGTGTCTGCTCCTCCCCGATAGGGCTCGACGGTCTGAGCGGTCAGGGACTCATGCGGCTGCTCTGTGGTGCCTCCATCATGCCGGGCATGACACTGAGATGTCACCATGTGTGTTCTGCCTGTCACTACTCTGAGAGCTCCTTGAGAGCAGGACCAGCTCTTAGTTATCCTGGGTCCATAGTAGAAGCACGGGAAATTTGGGTGAAGGAATGAGTGAGAGACAGAATAAGCCAGGGTCCCCGAGATGCTCCTCAGCATGGATCCGATCACGTGAGGAGGATTGCTGTGTCTCCGGTCAACAGCAGGCTCCCCAAATATTTGCCCTCTTCCCCTGCAGCTTCCTGGGCTCTGAATGGAGCTCCTGGGCCGTGCCCCAGGCCTGGGCCTCCCGGGGGCTTCTGGGAGGAGGAGGCAAGATCCCAGTGTGTCAACTAGGAGCCCCCACCACTCCAAGCTCCCAGCCCCCGGTCAGGCCTGAGCCCTCTTGGGGTCTCCCCAGACTCCCCGACAGCTAAGCCCCTCTGCCTGCCTGGTCTCTGAGTCTGTGAAGCAGCTTCAGGGCGTTATCATCTCTCCTGATTTCAGGTTTTCTCTCAAGTTTGTAGAATTTTACAAATTAACCTAATTTTAGCTATTATAATAAAGAGATACGATCAACATCCAAGGAAGAAATGACAAGATGTCTTTTCAATGAAGCTTCTCTCAAGCGCCGAGTTCTCCAGACGGGATTTGTGCAGAGAGACACCCCGAGCTTCCTGGCCGTCCCTCTGTGATTGGGTTCCGTTCCATAGGTGGAGCTGGGAGCCGCCTGGATGGGTGGCGTTGGGTCCTCCTGAACCCCCGGGGTGTCTCTCTGCCCAGAGCAGACAATGGTGGGATTAGCTCAATTTGAAAACTCCCACCAGCATTGACAACTTCTGCCCTGAGCCAGCCCTGGCCCAGACGCCGGGAATTTTGAGAGGAATGAGGCAGCCCTGGGTTTATTCTCAAGGATCTGCCCACAAGGACCTTCTGGTCTAGGAGGAAAGTCGGACACACAGATAAATAAAAGTCTAACCATAGCGTTACAGGTGGTGAGACTGAGCAGGGACTGCAGAAGCGGGGAGAGGAGTAGTGGCTTTTATGTATGTGTGTGTGTGTGTGTGTGCGTGCTCGTGTACACGTGGAGGTGTGGAGAGGTCCAGAAAGACTTCATTGAGGGTATGGTTAAATGAATCTTGAAAGAATTCCACAGGTAGACATAGGAGAAAAGGCAGCCCAGGAAGAAGGCATGGCACATGCAAAGGCCCTGAGGCAGGAAACAACCTGCTGGGTGTGGGGAAACAGGCAATCCTTTAGTTCAACCTGAGGATGGGGCGTGAGAAGTGACACTGAAGGAGGCTGCAGGTGGGTTTTGGTCTCACAGAGAGGGCTTTGAATGCCTGGGTTTATTGTTTAGGCCGTGGGGAGCCCATGAGGGGTTGCACTGTTGGTGATGGAGTCAGATGTGCATCCGGGAGAGTCCTTTAACCTGGAATGTCCCCACTCCCCGCATGGCTGACTCTTCTCCTTGAGGCCACCGCTCAGATAGCCTCTCCTTCTCTGGGAGGGCAGCTCCTCCGCCATTTCCCCTCTGCCACATCTTCTGCTTTATTTCCTTCCTGGAGGTGGGCACAGCCTCGTTCACTGTGTCCCCCTCTGAAACCCCAGATCCTTGACGGCAGAGACCGTGGGGATCTTGTTCGTGGCTGTGTCTCCATCGCCCCAAGCAGCGCCTGGCACAGAGTGGGTGTGCTCAAGTCCAGGTGGAGTAACCAGTGGGTTGGGGGCAGGCTGCCGGCGGGGTTGGAGGCTGCTGCCGTCATGCAGGTGGAGGAGGAAGCAGGTGTGGCAGCGGCTGGAGAGAAGGCCAGATCTGAGACAAGCTGGTCCTAGCCACAGTGGCGGTGACGTGGGGTCCGGGGGGGATGGGAGCCTGTGATCCCTGGATGGTCGGCGTCGCACGGGGAGCTTGTAAAACACAGATTCTTGGGCCCCATCCCTAGTGGCTGCTGGGGGGCCGGGACTGTATTTGTGTAGGGATGTTTCCACGTCCACGCTGTCTGGGAACCACGGGTCTTACCATCTGTGTCCCTTTCCAGTCACATCCCCATTCTCTGTCCGCTTTCATGTCCCACCCAAGGCGCATCCCTGGGGTTTTGGCCCCGCTTTGGTTCTGAGCCTCTTGGCCCCCACCCCCGAGGCTGGTGTCTCACTCAAGGACCAGTGTCCCGTGAAGGACAGAGTCAGGCTGGAGACGGGGCCTGGCTGGGAGGGGCTGTTGCAGGAGAGGCTCTTTCCTGCGCCGACTTTGGGGCCAGGACTCAGGTGTGAGGGTCCCGGCCTCAGCTCTGCCCCCAACTTGCTGTGCAACCAACCCTCTGTAAGTCACAGGCCCTCTCTGCGCTTCAGTCCCTCATCTGCATATGAGGGTAGGACTGGGTGATGCTGAAGCTCTGCACCTCTGTCCTCCCGGGAGACCCCCGAGGAAGCCCTCGGTCAGAGTGAGCCCCGTCCCGGGGCCCGCCGGTGTGGCCTGGCTGGCCCCCCTCAGCTGCCTTCTCCTCCACAGCCTGTGAGCTAGGCTTCTACAAGTCGGCTCCCGGGGACCAGCTCTGTGCCCGCTGCCCTCCCCACAGCCACTCTGCGGCCCCCGCTGCCCAGGCCTGCCGCTGCGACCTCAGCTACTACCGTGCAGCCCTGGACCCACCCTCTGCAGCCTGCACCCGTGAGTACCACCCCCGGACCCCAGCATCCTCGAGGCCCGGGCTGGACCAGGACCCCATGCTTGGTCTCACAGGCCCCAGGGAGCTGGTGCTCTGTGGATGAGTAGGACAAGTGACTCTCTTGGGCCAGGGGCCAGTGTGGGGTAGGGGGTGACTCTGACCCCCCACGATGGCCTTGAGCTCTCTCGGCCCAGCCTCTTGTATGTCACCAGCCATCTTTCCAGGGAAATCCTCCCTTCCCTCCCTGGTCTCTCCTCTCTGCTCCAGGGCAGACGAGAGCCCTTCGCAGCACCAGGTGGCCTTGGCCATCTTCTCATCCAGCAGTAATGCCTGTCCTGGGGACTGGGGTGGGCATGCGGGGGGGTTTCCCCGTGAGGCAAGGGGGACATCAAAGGAGCCATCACTGTCATCCTGGATGAACTGGTAGGATCTGCTGAATGCCAGGAGCTGTCTTGGTGTGTGCGAGGTGTGTGCGTGAGTGTGTACATGGAGTGTGTGTGGTTGCCTGCTTGGATGGCCGCATGCATGTGTCTGATTCTGTGTGCGCCCCAGGAGGCCTACCGCAATCGTGTGACTGTGTGTGTCTGTCTCCTACAGAAGCTGCCTGCAGAGTGTCTGTATGCCTGAGTGTGAGCGTGCGAGTGCTTGTGCCCATGTATGTAAAGGATCCTTAGGGGTGTGTGTGCACATCCGGGTACCTGTAGGGGACTCCTGAGTCCCTGCAGAGCTTGAACGAACCTGCCTGTGAGCTGAGCTTGTGCACGCCTGGCCGTGCAAGGGAGGCCTGTGCTGGAGAGGGTGTGGTGGTGTGCACGCGTGCCCCGTGTACCTGACGGGACGCCCAGGACTCAGGCACCGCGCCTGCAGGGCTGCGTGACTGTCCTGGCGTTCTGCTGACGCGGCCCCTCTGTTGCGTCCCCTCCCCTGGCCTGAAGGGACCTCTCACATTCCCTTCCCGGCCAGGCAGGGGCTGCAGCCAGCTCAGCCTGCCCCGTTTGCCAGCCTTGGGCTCTTGTGGTGGGTGGGGGGTACTTCACACGGTTCTGAATTGCCTGGAATTTGCCCCATCTCCCCCGCCCCCCACCTCCATCACCGCCCAGCCCCAGGTTCCCTGCACAGGGCAGGTGAGGGCCCAGGTGTGTTCACACCACACCCACACGCGCCTGCATGTGCACACACACACACGTAGCATACATTCCCTCCATCCCTGCTCCTTCCACGGCTCTGTCCAGACCTGCGCATCCCCCATGTGGGGCTGGCAGGGCCAGAGAATGGCTGAGTGACCTGGTGACAACCGTGGGCTCCTCAGGCCCAGGGAACCCAGCTCTAAGCTCTAGCGGACACTTGCACTCAGCTGGCTGGACTCTGGTTTCTCTCCAAATGCACCATTCAGTGCCCTAAGCTTCTAGAAATCTGAAGACTGTAGAAGACGAGGCTTTCAGTATTCCATACCCTTCAGATTCTAAGATTCTCTGTGGTGCTGAGATCCTACAATTCTGTTTTCTTAAGATCTAAGACTCCTTCCCTGGGATTTTGAGAGTTGGCGTTCTGAGCCCAGGGGTGCCCCAGCCCCCAGCCCCACCCCTCTCTCCAAAGTCCTCTTGCTGCCGGGACTGGGGCTCCCGTCGGTGGGGGAGGGCGCTCAGGGCCACGGAGATGCCTCTGGGCTGCCTGGCACCTCCACTTCACTCTAGCAAAGTGCTCAGTGGCATTTACAGTAAATCCAGCACGGAGGGTCAAGGTGGAGTGTGGGACACAAACAACTGGGGCATTTCACACCCAGCCTGGCTACCCAGGGCTGTGCAGTCTCTGCCCCCATCTCTGGATGAAAACTCTGGGGAGCACAAACCCCGAGACCCCTGTGGTCCTGCGGGGGTGGGGGTGGGAGGTTAGGTAACTGTGCCCAGACTCTGACACTGTGGTCCCAGTCTGATGGCAGAGACACTGCCTCTACCTTCGGGGAGCTTCCAGAGGATGGAGTAGGCGTGACCTCATTCTTAGGGAGCCCCACATATGGTAGGGGAGCCACAGCCCTTCTCTGGTCTCATGGGAGGAGACTGGACCCACTCGCATAAATGCCCTCCACCCCTCCCATCATTCTCTGCTCCAGGGCCACCCTCGGCACCCGTGAATCTGATCTCCAGTGTGAATGGGACGTCCGTGACACTGGAGTGGGCCCCTCCCCTGGACCCGGGTGGCCGCAGTGACATCACCTACAACGCCGTGTGCCGCCGCTGCCCCTGGACACTGGACCACTGCGAGACGTGCGGGAGTGGCACCCGCTTCGTGCCGCAGCAGACGAGCCTGGTGCAGGCCAGCCTGCTGGTGGCCAACCTTTTGGCCCACATGAACTACTCCTTCTGGATCGAGGCCGTCAACGGCGTGTCCGACCTGAGCCCCGAGCCCCGCCGGGCCGCCGTCGTCAACATCACCACGAACCAGGCAGGTAGGCAGAGACCCCTGTCCCAGCTTCCCCAGGGAGGGCCCCTGCCCTCCCAGGCATCAGAGCTTGGCCATGGGCTGGCTGAGGCCCTCCAGGCGGTTCCCGCCTTTCCTGGCCGTGTCCTGCTCACCAGGACTCAGAGCTGCAGGCCTCAGGAGAGTAGACCACGTCCTGGAAGTGGGAGGAATCCAGAAGCACAGAGGCAGGCTAGCGTGCCATCGCAGGCCTGGGTTCCAGAACTTTCTCTGCCTGTTTCCTTCCTGGTGCAATGGGAGTAATAGTACCTACCTCAGGTACTGTTGTGAGGCTGAAATGATGGAAATGAAAATGCTTAGCCCAGCACCTGGCCCGTGCTGCAGGCTCGATAAACGTCATTAGAAAAAGAAAATAATTCTGATTATCGTTTTCCAGAACAGCTGCCACTGCTGCCCCTGGGATGGCTTTGGTTGCACTGGTTTGGACAACAGCCATTTCTCTCTCTGTTTCTAGCCAGTCGTTGGCCTGAATTGAGCCCCTGGAACCTCTTGTTTCCAAATTCTGGTGGGTCCTGCCCGTCAAGGGACAGCCTGTCCCCAGAGCCCACCGCGGGCAGCTTCCCCATTAACAGCCACCCTGGCACATGCCCTGGACCCCTCCAGCTCCTCACCTCCGTCTCCTCCCCACACCACGCAGGCCTGGCCCAGCAGACACTATTCCCACCATGTCACAGAGGAGGAAACTGAGGCGCAGAGAGCCACCCAGTGTCACCGCATAGGAAGTGGCAGAGCCAGGATTCGAACCCAGGTCTGTCTCACTCCCAAGTGACGCAGGCCTCCCGCCTCTGAGCCCAGGGCTCTCCCACCCCGATGCCAGGGCTCCATCCACTCAGGAGATTCATCTGGCCAGCAGGCGTGGGGCACCCGCTGAGTCCCATCTCTGTCCTCGTTGATGGGGACACCGTGAGGAGTCGACCTGTGTGCCCGGTTTTCAGGGAACTGCCTCACCTACTTCCTAGGGTGACTGAGGCAGGTGGCTGGCTGGCCGGGGGTAGGGTGGAGCAGAGAACCCAGCAGCATTCAGACACCAGTCGCTGTGCTCCGTCATATAAAGAGACCCTCCCTGAACCCACTCTCCCTTCCAGCCCCCCACCCATTTCTCTTCACATGAACACGCCCCAAAGAGCTGTCTGCGCTCGCCACGTCTGCATCCTCTCCTCTGTGGGCCTCTCCATGCAGCTCCAGTCTGGCATCTTCCCCCGCTGCTTGTCCACAGAAAGTCAACATGCCCACGTGGCCACGTCCGGCGGGCACTTCTCCCTGCTCTTCCTTCCTCCTCCTCGGACACTTTTCTCTTGCCTTCCATGCCCCGCCTGCCCGCGCTTCCTGTCTGCTGGTCTGGCCTGTCCTTCTCCGTGTCTGTCAGCCCCTGCTCTCTAGGCAACCTCAAGATGCTGGAGGACCCGCCTCTCTTCCCTGTGTACTCAGGTTCACCTTTCCTGAGCAGCCTCATCAGGGTCCGGGGCTTTGAATCCCACCTTCGTGCTGACATCCCCAAATGAATGGCACCACCACAGACCTCTCCCCGAGATGCAGCCACCTGCTCCTGTGTCCACTCGGATGTCTTTTAGATGAACAGCCCCCCAAACCTGCACCTCCCACAGGCCCCTCATCTCAGGACACGACCCCACCATTCCTGGGGTTACTCAAGCCTCAAACCCAGTTGTCCTCCTTGACTCTCTCAGCCACATCCATCCACCAGCCAGCCCTGCTCGGTGTGCCTCAAGCATCACCACCTCCACACTCGGTACCCACCCGGCGTCTCTCTTAGCTTGGGTTTCTGTAACAAAGTACCGCAGACAGGGGCTTAAACCACAGAGGTTTTCTGCTCACAGTTCTAGCAGCTGGCTGGCCAAGACCAAGGTGCCGGCCGCTGTGGTTCCTGGTGAGAACTCTCCTCCTGGCATGTGGTCAGCTGCTTTCTCCCAGGGTCCTCACATGGCAGAGAGAGAGAGAACTCTCTGGCTTCTCTTCTTAGAAAGGCACTCATCCCACCGGGAGAGCCCCACCCTCATGACCTCATCTGAACCTGATCACCTCCCTAGGGCTCCAGCTCCAAACGCCATCACACTGGGGGGTAGGGCTTCAGTATATGGATTTGCAGGGGGACACAGTTCAGTCCATCGCACCGTCCACGTCCCCATCACGTATTGCGTGGACAACCACAGGCGCCCCTCCCACTTTGCCCCCTGACTCCTTCTCACACCACATCCGGAATGAGCTTTAAAAATGTAAGTGAGATCAGGTCCTCCGTGAGCCGTTTAAAGCTCCATCCTCAGCTGACACAGTTCAGACCCTCCCGGGGCTGGGGGGACCCACGGGACCTGCCCTGCCCACCGCTGCAGCCTCTCCCCATCCACTCTCGCCTGGCTCCCTCCCTTCCAGCCACACTGGCCACCAGTCCCCATCCTTGAACGCACCAAGCCCTTCCCCACCCCGGGCCTTGGCCTTGCTTCTCCATTGGAGTGTCCCGCTCCTCCTGGGACGTTCCCGTGAGTGGCTCCTTCAGTCCTCAGTTCGGCTGTCACCCCACCTCAGGGAGGCCCACCCTGACCACCCCAGCTAAAATGGCCCATTTCTCTCCCGGCCCCCTGTGTCTGTATGGTCCTCTCCATCGCAGCACCCTCGTCATTCTTCAGGGCTCTTAACCAACCTGTATTTACGCGTTGACTTGTTTTCTTATTTACTTTCCGTCTCTCTTACCAGACTGTAAGCTCCTTGAGGGCTGTCCTGGTCACTGCAGTGTCCCCGGGTCCCAGCCCAGTGCCCGGCATGTGGCATTCAGGATACACTAGGGGGAGCTGGGTGTCTGGGGCAGACAGCAGCCCTGAGCAAACCGGTGCCTCCGCCCTCAGAGACCACTTGCCCCTCCCCCCTCCCCCACCGCTTCCCCCCAACCACCTGCTCCTTGGAGCCCTCTCAGGTGCCCTGTTTCCCTCCTGCCTCTGAGCCCGGTCTCCCTCTGTCTGCCCCTGTGTCACAGCACCTCTTGCCTTGGAAATTTGGGGGTTTTTAAGAGGCGCCCACATATCCCTGGCCCTGGTGTGTGCTGCTCACATAGATGGTCGTATCTGATCCTCACCTCCTCCTGGCACGTGGTGCCTGCTACCTTCACCTTCTGGATGGGAAACTGCCACCCAGGGACAGTCATGGTCCCAGGCATGAAGGGAAGGGCCTGTTGTGAACCCAGACCTGATTCCCAGGCTGTGGGATCTCCCCTGCGCCACCCCCTCCAGCTTAACTCTGGAATTACTTGTTAATTTTTCATGTCGAAGTCATCCAGCAACACTTATTGGGGCACCTACTGTGTGCAGTCCCTGCCTGCAGGGACACGGGAGGTGTGGGTCAGAGAGTAGAACTCGGGTTGGGCAGGGGAAAGAGGAGGGCTGCGGGCTGGAGGGGCCGGGAGGAGGGCGTCCTGCGGGCGGTTCCTCAGTTTGCCTTTGCCTGGGTCTCTCTCTGGGGGGTGGGGGGGGGCGGGGGTGGATCATTGCACTGAACGCAGGAGGGAGGGAGGGAATGGATGCATCAGTGAGTGAGTGAGGGGGCGAATGGGTGGCCTAGTGTGACACGAGAATACATGAGCTCAGATGGGCCCCCGGCTCAGCTCAGTCCCTTCCCTAAATGTCCAGAGTCCTACCCCCAAAACCCAGGCAGTGAGAGTGTAGTTCTTTCCATCCTCCCTGTCCCGTCTCCTCTGCTTCCTCCTTCCTCAGCCTCTCCTGACAGCCTGCCCCACACGGGACCCTGGGCTGGGGGTGGGAGACGTGGAGCTAGAGACCTCAGGTGATGGGGCCCAGGGTGGACAAGAGCAGCTGCTTAATGGGGCGGGTGTGGTCCAGCATGCTTCCCGTGGATGGGCCTGGCCAGAGAGGAGGAGGAGGCAGTGAAGCTGGGGCTGCCAGGCCTCATCTGGGTCAAGCCAACCCCAGCATCTCAGACCAGAGCCAGGCTGTGCCGACCCCCGGTGACTGACCAAGGCAGTGGCCAGTGATTTTGCAGGAGGAGTGGAGGGTGCTGGCTCTCCAGGGCAGGGGCAGGACAGTCGGCAAGACGGAGCATGGCCCGAGCTGGGATCCCTGTTCAGGGCCCTGGGAAGGGGGACAGAGGCCAGTCCCCATGGTTGCCTGTCTGACTGCGTGGCCTCCTTCCCTAGCCCCGTCCCAGGTGGTGGTGATCCGCCAGGAGCGGGCGGGGCAGACCAGTGTCTCGCTGCTGTGGCAGGAGCCCGAGCAGCCCAATGGCATCATCCTGGAATACGAGATCAAGTACTATGAGAAGGTACTGCGGGGCGTGAGCGAGGGGGGGGCCAGGTGGGCAGGCCTTGGCTGACCGCCCTCCCATGGCAGGACAAGGAGATGCAAAGCTACTCCACCCTCAAGGCTGTCACCACCAGGGCCACCGTCTCGGGCCTCAAGCCGGGCACCCGCTACGTGTTCCAGGTCCGAGCCCGCACCTCTGCAGGCTGCGGCCGCTTCAGCCAGGCCATGGAGGTGGAGACCGGGAAACCCCGTGAGTGCCAGGAGCGGGGAGGCCGCGGGAGCTGGGCAGGGCCGGGTGCCAGGGCCCTGGTGGTCAGAGGAGGGGAACTGTGCTAGCTGAGCTGGCGGCTGTGGTGGATCAGCATATTTACAGGAGAAAAACCAAGGCTCAGAGAAGGAAAGGTACTTGCCTGATGTGGCAGAGCTGGGAACAGCGTGTCAGCCGCTGGCTTTTGCTGAGTGTCAGTGTGACTTGCAGGTATCACGAGGACAACCTCATAACCATCCCAGAGACCCTCTATCGAGTTGGCATTACCCACAGCCCCATTTTGCAGACAAGGAAAATGAGGGTCAGAGCAGTAAAGTGAATTGCCCAAGGTTACCCAGCAAAGCAGGATTTGAACGCGGACATTCTAGGGACAAATTCCGTGCCCCTTCCCCAGGATCATCCTGCCCCCGGCCTCCGAACAGAGGTTCTCAGTGTGTTCCAGGACCAGCAGCCTCGGCCTCACCTGGGAGCTCCCAGAAATGCTGATTCTCAGGCCCACCCCAGACCTTCTGAATCAGAGGCCCTGGGAGGGGGTGGGGGGGCAGCAGTTTAGGTTTATCAAGCCTGCAGCGGGATTCTGAGGTGCGTTCCAGCTTGAGAACCCCGGCCCCATCTCCAGCCAATGAGGTCTTCTATCCTTGGGCACCCTCTGATAGAGGGTTCCAGGCTGTGTTCTCGACCCTGCTCCCCTGGCACCCGTGGCTTGTGGGTCTCAGGTGCTCCTCGGTCTGACACCATGTGGAGACTGCCCAGGTGGGAATCCTGCCCCACTCCATCCCATGTCCTGTGTGACCTTGAGCAAATTCCTTGAGTTCTCTGAGCCTCCGTTTTCTCATCTGAAAACTGAGCTAATACTGGGACCTCCCTGGATGGGTGTGGGGAGCAGCCACGGAGACTGAACTGAGCTCTCGGCACACTCAGCTTTGTTACTGTTGGGATAACAGGCAGGCCAGGCGTTTTCTGACTCACATTACAGATGAGAAAACTGAGGCTCAGAGAAGTCCAGTGACTCTCCCCAGGTCACACAGTCTCAGGAAGTGGTGGCACCGGGTTGGGAAGCCAGGAAGCCTGGGGCAGCAGGGGCTTGAAGGACAGGCTCAGTAGAGAGGGGGCTGGGGGCAGAGGAGGGGGTGCCTGTGTGCTGGCTCTGGGCTGGCTCACAGCTGAGCGGCTGCCCTTGATCTGGTGTCCCCCGCAGGGCCCCGCTATGAAACGCGGACCATCGTCTGGATCTGCCTGACGCTCATCACAGGCCTGGTGGTGCTTCTGCTCCTGCTCATCTGCAAGAAGAGGTGGGTGGTCTGGCCCCAACCCCCGGGCTCTCCTCTGGAGCGCTGTGTCACCCGCCTGCCCCCGCCCTGTGCCTGGAGCAGGGCTCACTCACACATCCACCTGCTCTTCCTTCCTCCTCCTCGGACACTTTTCTCTTGCCTTCCATGCCCCGCCTGGCCCCACTTCCCGTCGGCCTGTCTGGCCTGTCCTTCTCCGTCTCTGTCAGCCCCTGCTTTCTAGTCAACCCAGGGAGGCTCGGGGACCTGCCTCTCTTCCCTGTGTACTCAGGTCCACCTTTCCTGAGCGGCCTCATCAGGGTCCAGGGCTTTGAATCCCACCTTCGTGCTGACATCCCCAAATGTATGGCACCACCACACACCTCTCCCTGAGATGCAGCCACCCACTCCTGTGTCCACTCGGATGTGTTTTAGTAAACAGCCCCCCAAACCCACACACCCCACAGGCCCCTCATCTTAGGACACAGCCCCACCATTCCTGGGGTTACTCAAGCCCCAAACCCAGTTGTCCTCCTTGACTCTCTCAGCCACATCCATCCACCAGCCAGCCCTGCTCGGGCTCCTTCGAGCATCACCACCTCCATCTCATTTAATCCTAATGACACTCCAGGGATGCAGAGATTCTGACCTCTTTTTGCAGGTGAGCGTATTGGGGATCAGAGAGGTTAGGCTGCTTCAGCCAGATAGAAGCCAGAACTGGGACAGGAGCCCAGGTCTGTCACAGCCAAAGACCATGCTCTGGGTCACTCTCCCCTCCCCTGCTCCGTTCCAGAGGGAGGAGGGCCTGGGATACTGGCTCAGTGCAGGCTTAGGATCCCAGATGGCGAGAATGAAGGATCATCCAATAGATGGAGAAACTAAGGCCCAGGGAAGGGAAGGGGTTTGTCAGTGTCACACAGCAGGCTTGGCATCAGAAGCCTCATCTCCTAACCCCTCCACCAGGGATGGTCTCCTGTGAAACAGGGCTAATGATGCCACAGACTTTGTAAATTGTAAGTGTCTGTAAATGTCAAGGATGTCGCAGCTCAGCTGGGTTGAGAGCCTGAGAGCGAGGACTCCCCCTGCAGGGGCAGGTGCTGGGGTGGCAGGCGCTGACCTGAAGGGGGAGAGGAGTAGAAGGGAGGGGTCCTGACTTGTCCCTGCGTGGGGTCAGGGCTGGGGCGAGGGGCGGTCTGGCCTCGGGCAGAACCGTGCCCCTCCTCCCCAGGCACTGCGGCTACAGCAAGGCCTTCCAGGACTCAGACGAGGAGAAGATGCGCTATCAGAACGGGCAGGGTGAGTGCGGGGGCCCGGCATCTGGGGGCAAAGAGGAGGTCACGGCGGGGCCACTGCTGGTCTGGGGATGGCAGAGGTAGGAAGGAGCAAGGTGCCCACAGAAAAGACCAGAGCCCTAGAGATGGACAGCAGGATGTCACAAGACTGGAGACCCCAGAGCTGTTCACCTTTCCTGGGTTCGCAGACCCCACTGAGGATGCTGGAGACCTTCTCCCGGGAAATGCCCTGATGTGTGCACTCACACACAATTTTGCAGACAGTCTTCTCGGGGGGAGTCATACAGTCTTGGACAAGAACCCCTGCTA
The DNA here is from genome assembly GCF_021613505.1 of Equus quagga. Classification (NCBI taxonomy): domain Eukaryota; kingdom Metazoa; phylum Chordata; class Mammalia; order Perissodactyla; family Equidae; genus Equus; species Equus quagga. Next base: position 32,140,413 of record NC_060271.1, on the reverse strand, counting down.
CAGAGAGCTTTTTAAGGACCCAGCAGAGCCCTGAAAATGAGGCAAATATGGGGATGTCTACCTCCACACCCACTTTGCCCATGGAGACAGTAGTATCGGTCGTGGTACTGATGCCCGCTGAGCCTGAATGCAGCCCGAGGATCCCGCGTCACACGGTCTTCTAGAGAGCCACTCCCAGTCCATCTACCTTGGCACTTGTGATGAAACCTTTTTTGCCACATTCCTACCTCAAAACAATTTGGAAAGATCTTAAGGACTCTAGAAGTGACCCTAGAAAATGACAGACACTCTCAGAACTCACTGGAGACCCCAAAGTCCCCTAGAGACCCCACGGCTACTTCATAGAGACCCTACTTTCATTTGGCGAACTCTTATTGGGCGCCTACTGTTTGCCACCATATCCTGAGATTCCCAGAGACACGCCTCACCCCACCCCAGACCCTTCCCAGGCCCGGGAACCCAGCTGACAGCCCTTCTCTCCTGGCCCCTCAGCACCCCCACCCGTCTTCCTGCCCCTGCACCACCCCCCGGGGAAGATCCCGGAGCCCCAGCTCTGTGCGGAACCCCACACCTATGAGGAGCCGGGCCGGGCGGGCCGCAGTTTCACCCGAGAGATCGAGGCCTCCAGGATCCACATTGAGAAGATCATCGGCTCTGGTGAGCTTCCCGGGCGGTGGGGCTGGGGCCATCACGAGGGGCTTCCCAGGCAGCGGGAGAGGGGAGCGGAGGAGCCTGGCATGGGTGTGTGGGAGGAGGCTGGGGGGGTTCAGGGCAAGGGGAGGAGGGACCCACCACCCTCCCCGGCCTGCCCCACTCGGGGTCCACAGGAGAATCCGGGGAAGTCTGCTACGGATGGCTGCGGGTGCCGGGGCAGCAGGACGTGCCCGTGGCCATCAAGGCCCTCAAAGCCGGCTACACGGAGAGACAGCGGCGGGACTTTCTGAGTGAGGCATCCATCATGGGGCAGTTTGACCACCCCAATATCATCCGCCTTGAAGGCGTCGTCACCCGTGGTAGGTGCCAGGCGAGGGCAGCCTCACCTGAGGGCCCCTCCTGTCCAGCATGGGCCTCTGGGGCCCTCCCTGGACCACCCTGCTCTGCCGGTACCCCCGGCTCAGGTCCCTGGGTGATTCAGGTGGGGAGGAGAAGCCCAGGCTCCCTGGGGCCCTCAGTACTCGCCCAGCTCCTGGCAGCTCATCAGGGGGCGTGTTCCTGGGGTCTCTGATATAGCAGGCCTGATCCCCCAAGAGCCACCCACGCCCCATCCCCTCCCCAGGCCGCCTGGCAATGATCGTGACGGAGTACATGGAGAATGGTTCCCTGGACGCCTTCCTGAGGGTGCGTGCCCCGCCCCCTTTCACGTGGGCTCGGGGAGGGCCATTCAGTCCGGGCGCTGGGAGACAGTGGCAGGCCTCCAACACCCCCGGAGCTTGGACCCGACAGCCCTGGGGAGGGGGATCAGGTGTAGGGGGTCCTAAGGATCAGCCAATCAGACTGCCTCTCAGCCCCCATCCCGTTAGAGTTGCCCTGCTGCACGGGTCCCGCTGCCCTGCACACAGGCTAAGCGGGTGCTCTGTGGGGACCCAGGGCCTCCGCAGCTGGGAGGTATGGTGGGTGTGGCAGAAATCACTGGATTCCCAGCCCCCGCCCTGCCTTTTATTCGCTGGGTGCTCTTAGGCACAGGGCTTAACCTCTCTGAGCCCCCATTTGTCCTTCTGCAAAATGGATGAGCAGCCATCGCTGCCCCACCTGCCTCTCAGGGTTGCTCCGAGTGTAAACGAGGCCGTGAGCCCGACCGTGAGCAGGACCCTGCTTCCTACGAGTGAGACACTTTGCGGGCTGCTCGGAGCCTTGCTGAAGCTGAGCCGTGTCCCCCGCAGACACACGATGGGCAGTTCACCGTCATGCAGCTCGTGGGCATGCTCAGAGGCGTGGCCGCCGGCATGCGCTATCTCTCCGACCTGGGCTACGTGCACCGCGACCTGGCCGCCCGCAACGTCCTGGTGGATGGCAACCTGGTCTGCAAGGTGTCCGACTTCGGGCTCTCGCGGGTGCTGGAGGACGATCCCGACGCCGCCTACACCACCACGGTGCGCAGCCCGCTCCACCTTCCGATGGACCCAGGGAGGGCACGGGAGGGCTCCCCCAGGTCGTCGAGTGAAGCTGGCCGTTTCTAGGCTGCCTTCCACCTGGGGCGAGCCCTCCCTCTGCTCTGCACCTCAGTGTCCCCTCTGGGGAATGGGAGCCACCTTTCCTGCCTTCCCTCCGTCACCTGGGGAGACACCAGGGCTGGTCCCCACCGTCACTCACTCGCGGGAGATTTGGGGAGAATTGGCATCTCTCTGAATCAGGTCGATTCCACATCTGTCTCTAAGGTCGGGTAAAAACCAGTGTTTTCAACACGTGTTCCGTGGAGACTTGGGCTTCTCTCAAGGTGCCTGGGAGCTGCCTTACAGGGGGCGGCCGAGTGGACGGGGCTCTGGCTTCACCGCCTGCCTCAACCGGAACCTTCCCTGTGGAGCCACTGACCCTCTGAATAAGGTTTCACTTAGAGAAAGGATTTTGTGACCAAAAAAAAAGGAAGAAGAAGAGGAAGGGGGCCAGCCCGGTGGCGCAGGGGTTAAGTGCGCATGTTCCGCTTCTCGGCGGCCCGGGGTTCACCGGTTCGGATCCCGGGTGCGGACATGGCACCACTTGGCAAGCCATGCAGTGGCAGGCATCCTACATAGAAAGTAGAGGAAGATGGGCATGGATGTTAGCTCAGGGCCAGTCTTCCTCAGCAAAAAGAGGAGGATTGGCAGCAGATGTTAGCTCAGGGCTAATCTTCCTCAAAAAAAAAAAAAGAAAAAGAAGAAGAAGAAGGAAAAGGAGGAGGAGTCAGGAGCCATTGGCCCATTCCCGCACTCTGTGCTGGCTGGCGCATCGGCTGCTGGCCCTTTCCTGAGCGTCCGCTGTGCCGGGCTTCACACGCGTCCTCCCGTTTGTGCTCACGGCAGCTCGTGAGCCGCTCTCCCCATCAGAACAGGCCCTGGAGGGTGGGAGCAGGACCCTGGTGCTCCGCTCCCTGGCTCGGGCTGCGGAGGAGCCCTCACAGACCCACGTCCATCGCAGGGCGGGAAGATCCCCATCCGCTGGACGGCCCCTGAGGCCATCGCCTTCCGGACCTTCTCCTCGGCCAGCGACGTGTGGAGTTTTGGTGTGGTCATGTGGGAGGTGCTGGCCTACGGGGAGAGGCCCTACTGGAACATGACCAACCGTGACGTGAGCTCGGGGCCCTGGCTGGGCAGAGACGGGGGTTGGGGGGGCCTTGGAGGGGCGGACAGCCTCCAGCCCAGCGCCGTGCCCGCTCCCCAGGTCATCAGCTCTGTGGAGGAGGGGTACCGCCTGCCTGCACCCATGGGCTGCCCCCGCGCCCTGCACCAGCTCATGCTCGACTGTTGGCACAAGGACCGGGCCCAGCGGCCTCGCTTTTCCCAGATCCTCAGTGTCCTCGATGCCCTCATCCGGAGCCCTGAGACTCTCAGGGCCACGGCCACTGTCAGCAGGTGCCTGGCGCCCACCCAAGCTCTGCCCAAGCCTGGCTGCCTTCCCAGCATTGCCCCAGATAAGGCCCGGGCTTAGTCCAGACCGTGACCCCTGGACCAGACCCAGCCTGGGCCCTGGACCCCTGTCCATCCTAGACCCCTGACCCCTGCCTGGGCCCCTGATCCCTGCCTGGGCGCCCGACCCCTGCCTGCCTGGGCCTTCCTTGGCCCTCTCCTTCCAGGCCTGGGATCCCGGCCCTCATACCCCTTGCCCACTGCTGAGCCCGGATGGAGGCTGAGGGTGGCTATGCCCAGGGTCCCCAAGGAAGGCAAAGGCCTGGCAGGCCACTCACCAAGGGCCCCTGTGCCTCAGGTGCCCGCCCCCCGCCTTTGCCCGGAGCTGCTTTGACCTCCGAGGGGGCAGCAGGGGCCTCACCGTGGGGGACTGGCTGGACTCCATCCGCATGGGCCGCTACCGGGACCACTTCGCTGCTGGTGGCTACTCCTCTCTGGGCATGGTGCTGCGTATGAACGCTCAGTGAGTGGGAGGGTGGGGGTGGTCCCCGGGGGGTGGGGCAGGGGGAGAGGGCAGAGGGCCAGAGGCAGAGCCGCTGAGGAGTTGGCAGCTTCGGGGGATGGGTATGCCCCCCAGGTCAACCTGGTCAGCACCCTGCTTCCCCCACAGGGACGTGCGTGCTCTGGGCATCACCCTCATGGGCCACCAGAAGAAGATCCTGGGCAGCATCCAGACCATGAGGGCCCAGCTGACCAGCACCCAGGGGCCCCACCGGCACCTCTAACCCAAGGCCAGTGGGGCCTGGGCAGCACCCAGGCCAGCTCCAGGTCCAGGAGGACTTGCACGGCTGACCAGTGGTCGAGGCAGCCCCAGGCCTCTGTCCCTCCTCTCAGGCGCCAGGAGGCCAAGGGCTCCATGGCAGGATGTGGAGTGATCAGGGGTCAGGCTGCCTGCAAAGGGGCCTTGGGTGCCCAGTGTGGCCGGGACACCCGCCCCAGGGCAGAGGGCCCTCGCCTTCCCAGACGCTGGGACCTCAGCACCACCGAGCCCACACCCTGCCTCTGTGTGCGTGTGTGCGTGCCTGTGTGTTTGTGTGCTCTTGTGCTGTAGGGGTGTGTTCTCACGAGGTCGTGGTGACCTGTGTGAACGTGTGTGTGTGTGTGTGTGTGCGCATGTCCATCGGTCAGGTCCCAGCATGGATGTGTACCAGTTACGCTGCGCGTGCTTATCCATGAAGACTGGGGGCACATATGCGTGACCGTGAGTGGCATGTCGTGAAGGAGGATGCGTGTTACAAGCCTGTGGGCAGAGAACTCCGTGTGGCGCTGCCCATGGAATGCAGGCCCGGGTCCCAGCACCTGCAGGGCCTGGGAGAGGCTCACGCCCCCTCCCCCCATGCGTGGAGGCCGAGCCAGGGGCCACTTCTGAACCAAACCAGCACCAGGCCCACCTTTGTCTCCGCCCGGGTGAGCCCACCCCCCGGCTCTATCTCAGGTCCGAGCCCTCCTTCTAGCTGGCAGGGGGGCCACCTGCAGCCTCCACCTGCCTCCCACCGCTGCTTCAACAGGAAAACAGGGTTCCCGGCCAGCCCTCTGGCCGCCTTCTGAGGAGGCATCGCCAAGGTCATAAGATGCCCTCAGCTGCACCGGGCTGCCGGGCCAGGGGCCAGGGGCCACCACCTTCCCCCTAGTCTCTGATGCCCTTCCACGGCCCAGGGCTCCTCACTTGGACGTCCCTCTGCCAGCCTCATTGCCCAGCCCTAGCCTCCCCCACAGCCCCACGCCTGGGGTCAGGGACATGACATCACATCCTAGCTTTTCAGCCCCAAATCCACCTCTGCTGCGCCATCTGGGGAGATGGAGGCCGAGAGAGCAGTGTGCCTTGTCCAAGGTCACATGGCAGCCAAGTTTCCGAGCTGAGGCCTCTGCCTCCCAGCCCAGGGTTCTTTCCCCTGCAACATCCCACATGGACAGCTGTGGGTGCAAAGGGGCTTGGGAAGCCCCCCAGTCAGAGACTGACCCTCCCCCTTACGGCCCACCAGGGTATGTAAATATCTTTTTTGTACCATGTCAGAATATTTTTTCCTCACTCTTGACAATGCAAAAATGGTCGTCAAAGCACATAAAAGTCACCAGGGTGAGAAAGCCCCATCCCAGGGGAGGCTTGGCAGGCAGGGTCCAAGGAACCCCACCAGGCAGGATGCCGGGTGCCCCCTGCCACCCCGAGGGAGGGCCAGCCCAGCCCCCACCCCTTGCCCCACCCTCCCCGTAGCCAGCACAGCTGTTCCGCGGAGACACCAGCACTGAGCCCCCCTCTCCTTCCTGCAATAATTTGGGGGGATCTCAGCCCCGCCCAGGGGCCGCGGCCAGCTCTCTGCACCTCTATATATTATATTACTATATAGCCAAGCTGCTCTTCCTTCCTATGGAAGTTGGAAACATGGTCAGGACACGATCCGGGGAGGACCCTGTTTTCCTCCCACCCCCACCCCACTCTCACCCAGTTCCTGGGCTCTGGATCCTCACGGTCGGGGGGACACAGTGGGCCTGGCACTTGCCAAAGTGTGACCCCTGCCCCTGGCATGAGTTGCCCCTCAGGATCCCAGAGATCTGTCTCTCTGTGATCTCCATCCTGAGTCTTGAACTTGCCCACAATGAGAATAAATTCTGCCTCATCTTTGCCTTTGTCTCTTGTTTTTTCCATCCCTACAACCTTGACATCTCCTGGTGAGGAAGGAGCAGCCTTATGCTGTGTGCCTCCTGTATGCATCCCATACATCTCTTCCTCTCTGGTCTTCTCACCTGTCCCAGGAGGTGGGTTCAAGCCCTCATTTTATACAGGGGGAGGCTGAGTCTTAGAGAGCTCAACTTGCCCATAGTCAACTTTGTGGGCAGCTGAATCAGAACCCAGGCTTGCCAAACTCCTGCGCCCATGCTCTGCTAGGAAGCACCCCCATAAGCCCCAAATTTTCTGTTCCAGATGTCCCGATTGCCCTTGCCTCATGTTCTCTTGTGGAAGAAAGTCACCTCCTGGAGGAGGAAAATATGAGGAAGGAGCATTTCATGGGAACAACTTCCTTGGGACCCAGGGCTCCATTGAGAGACCTGGATGCTGTGGGCTGGGGAAGGGAAGATGGTGCGAGCATCTTCCATAGTTACATTAGGGTGCTGAGGACCCACCTCTGCTCCAGGAGGAAGGGGACAGCAGCGGGAGCTGGGGTGATGGCATCAGAGGCAGAGCAGAGCCCAACTGTGTCCACTGGCATCAATAACTCAGACATTTGGGGAAGGCGCCCGTGCGGTCTTATCGATGAGCAGGAAGTGATCTCCAGCAGCCTCTGTAGCTGAGGGTCTTCATTCCTGCACCTCCCTCAAATTGGAAAAGTGGGACCAGGGAGAAAACACCTTTAGTGTGCCTCCTACAATCTCCCTCATAGGCACAGCAGCCCTGTGAGATTGGTACTACTGTCTCCATCTTACAGATGGGCACACGCGTGCTCAGAGAGGCCAGTGTCCCATGTGGCAGGACCAACTGTAGAGATAGATCTGATTTCAAGCCAGGTGTGTTTCCTCCTGAAATACCAAACTCCACCCCAGGATCTGTCCTCACAAGACCAGCTGTTTCCTGTGAGGAAGAACCTCTTCCTACACACTTCTCTTCCCTAAGGACAGTCATCAGAGCTTACTGAGCACCTGCTGTATGCTGGGTGCTGCTGGGGACGCAAAGATGAAGGGGATGCAGCGCCTCCTCTTCAGAAGCCGAGACTAGGTGAAGGTACAGAGTGCACACAAGTGGCTCCCCAGTCGGATCCGGCGTGTGAAGTGCCCAGGGAATGGGGCATACGGGAATGCTAGAGGAGGTCAGAGGAGGGGGAGCCTGGGGGGCCAGGGCTGTCATCAAGGCCTTCCTGAAGGAGGAGGCTAGGCATTGAAGGATGGGAAGCGTGTGGAGTTTCATTTCCTAGGCAGCCCCCTGTTCGAGGATGGAACGCAGAGGACGGGGAGAATAACGGCCAGAGAAGAACCAGATCGTGTGACAACGAGGGAAGCCGTGTTGTCGTGAAGTCGGCTAGTCCCCTCCAGTTGAATCTATACTCTTTATTTCTGATAAAATTTGCAACAGTTTTCTCTGCAAATTGACAAGCTCATCTGAAAACAGATATGGAATAATAAAGAACTCAGAATAGCCAAGACAACTGTGAAGAAGAAAGAGAAAGGGAAGCTTTACCCTGCCAGATATTAATAATTACTATAAAGCTCTAATAATTAAAATAGTTTTATTTGGCCCCAGGAATAGAGAAACAGATAAAAAGAACAGAGAATAATGCCTAGGAACAGATCCAAATATATATATATGAGAGTTTGAAACATGACAAGGAGTAAAGAATGGTCTAGTTAATGGGTGATATTAGGACAATTAAGTACCTTCACAGAAAAAGGTACAATCAGATCTCTGCTCACACTGCTCCAAAATGAGCGCCAGCCTGATCAAAGTCCCAAATGTAAAAAACAGACTATAAACAATAAAGTAACTTTACAACACTAGAGTAGAAAATAAACAAGAGCAAGAAGTACAAATGATAAAGGAAAACGATGATAAATCCTATTTCATTAAAATCAAAAACTTGCACATGACAAAAAATAAATTTGTTCAATCCACAGCTGGGAGAAGATATTTGCAACCTGTACAACCAACCAGTAGAGTTAGTTTCTGAAATAAAATTTCTTTAAAACTTTAAAAGAATCAATTTCTCAAAACATTCCAAAACAATAGGAAAATGAGCAAAAGCTATGAACAAATAACAGAGGAAGAAATTTGAATGGCCAATAAAGATTTTAAAAAGATTCTCAACATCACTAGTAAACATGGAAATGCAAATTAAAACAATAATGCGATAGCACATTACACCAGTCTGTTCGGCAAAATGAGCCTGTAACACCAGTATTGATGAAAGTGGGGGTGGAGGGGAATAGCAGTGTTTAGAAACTTCTGGTGGGAATGTAAATTGGTTCAACTGCTTTGGAGAGCAATTTGGAAACACTTAGTAAATTTTAAGATGAGAAGATCTAAGCCCCAGCAGCCCCACCTTAGTGTATGGGTGTCTTAGGTTCGTGCCTGAGACTCTTGTGCAGGTGACACACTGACGGGCGGCTCTCAGGTGAAAGAGCGGGGGGATGGCAGAGAGGGTTGGAGGAAATGCTGACCAACGATGAGCTCTCTGTTGGAGGTGAGCTTCCACCTGATCCCATGGGGACCTCGTCAGCATTAATGACATCACCGGTTTGATCTGCCTTGAGGCAAGAGGGGCACTCTTTTGTAACCCCACGTCCATCAGTCGTTGGCTGTGGGCTGCTGCATGGGTGGGGAGGTCATATAACTTCCCGGGCGAGGAAGTTCCTAAGAGGGGAGAAGCTATGAGTCCTTAGCAGCCAACGCTCACAGCAGCTGGGGGGTGAGTGCACCTGCAGGACAGAGGAATCTGGGTGGGGCCCCCACAGTGTTTTCTGTGCATCCTAGAGAAACTCAGGCAAAAGGATACATGTGCAAGGATATTTACTGCACCTTAGTATGTAATAGAAAATGAGGAGCAGCCTAACCGTGTCTCAGCAGGGGAACAGGAAAATAAGCTGCTTTATGAGTACAATGAAATAATCTATCACAGTTAAAACGAACAAACTAGATCAACACGTCCCAATATGGGTAAATCTCCAGGACAGACTATGGAGTGAAAAAATAAATGACACAGGAATATGTACAGTATTATACCATTTATATAAACTTTTAAAATACACGTAACAATAGAATTACAGGTTCAGAATGCATAACTAGATGATGACAGTACATGCCCGGGCCAGATAAACACCAGCTTCAGCTCAGTTATCTCTGGGGAAGAAAGGCAAGGAGGGAAGCGGTATGAGGCTATACCGACAGTGTTTCGTTTATTTTCTTTTGAAAAGGGGGCTCCGAAACAAGCATGGCAAACTGTTAACACCCATTTAATCTTGGTGGACACGTGTCTGTTACGTTACTTTCTGATTTTTCTGTCTGTGAAAATGTTGTATGATTAAAAGTAAAAATGTTCAAAAGCCACAAAGGAGGGGGTTCTGGGGGCTGCCCTCTGGAATCGCGGCGTCTCCTGAGAAACGGAACCAGCCCCTCCGGGAAGGCGCAGGGTGCGCTGTCCAGGGTGCTGGACGTCAATGGCGGGGCTGGTTGCGCTGCGACAGATGAGCAGGTCCTGGCAGCCCTCTCTCCAAAGTGTGCCCTAAATCTAACAATTTCTCTCCATCCGCCCCCAGTGCGAGCCGCCGCCACCACCCCTCCCCTGCACGTCTGCAGGAGCCTCTCCATGGGTCGCCCTGCTTCCTCTGTCGCTCCGGTAATCCATTCTCCACAAGCAGCCGGAGAGACCTTCTGAAAACATAAACCAGACCACGCCATTTCCCTAGTTACAACCCTCCAAAAGCCTCCTATGAAGCTGGTAATGACATCTAAGTCTTCACCTGGCCTACAGCACCCTACGTGATCTGCTCCTGGCAGCCTCTTCGACCTCCCTCCAACCGTCCTCCCCTCACTCACGCCCTTCATTTTATTTCTTGAACGTGCCAGACCTCGGCATCAAGCTCTTCCCTCTGCCAGGGATGTTCTTCCATGGCTGCGGAAGGTTCCAGCCGAGTGTGACCGCCCCAGAGAGGCCTCCCGCCTGAGCCACTTTGTACCATGGTACCCAATGTTGTATTTATAGCACTTACAACGAGTTGAAGTTCTCCCTTTCATTGTTTATTTACTTGTTTTTGTTCTGCCCCCATCATTCGTTATGCTCTAAAAAAGCAGGTACTGCATTGAATTTCCTCAGTGCTTCATCCCCAGCATGCAGCACACTGATGGCCCTCATTTGTACCTAAAAGATATTTGTTGAATGAATGGATGTATATTTACTGAGCACCTCTTCTGTGACAGGCCCTGTGCTTGGCTCCATGAGCTCTGGATTAAATAAGATAAACTTTGCCCTCAAGATGCTCACAGGCTGGAGAAAACAGAGAAGCCAAATGACAGGATCATAGAATGTTAGAACAAGTCCCTTTGCTCTTATTACGGAATTAGAGTACTTGAACAGAATCAGACTGTTTGTTCTCTACACCCTCCTTGTTTCTTAAATAAAGAAATCCAGCCTTACTCAGAGAGGGAAAAGGACTTGCCCGAGTTCACACAGCATCAGAGGCATAGTCTGGGTCTGAACCCAGGTCACCTAACTTCTCACAGTTTGTCTTTAAAGGAAGGCTCCCCAAAGCAGCTTTGGACCCTGTTCCACCTCCTGGCTCATGGGTGCCCTTTCAGGCACCGCCTGCAGAAGAGAAATGAACTCCCCAGAGGAGTGATTTGGGAAGCAAAAGGAAATCCTCAGGGGGCCAGCCCGGTGGCATAGTGGTTAAGTTCATGTGCTCCACTTTGGCAGCCTGGGGTTCACGGGTTCAGATCCCGGGCATGAACTGACACACTGCTCATCAAGCCATGCTGTGGAGGCACCCACTTGCGAAATAGAGGAAGATTGGCACAGATGTTAGCTCAGGGTCAATCCTCCTCACCAAAAAAAAAAAAAAAAAAGAACAGAAAAGAAAAGAAAAAGGAAATGCTCAGGCAGAGGAGCACCTTACCCTTTAATCAGAACCAATACCTGAGTTTTTGCCACCAGGATCTCACCTCTTTGGAGCAAGCCTTGCTTTCTTGGGACTCCCCTGGGCAAATAAGAAGCCTGTTGGAAGAAGAGCTCTCTGTGCCCACATGTGGGTAAAACCGGCTCCCCTGTGAGAGGCTCTCTGGGAAGGAGAACAGACAGTATGACTCGGGGGTGGAGGAAGTGTCGGAAGAAGCGGTCCAAGGCACCAAGCAAACCTTTCTAATCCGGCCCCACCCACACCTCTCACCTCACCCCCTGTCCTTACACCCCAGCAAACTCACAGAGGACCTTCTAGTCACAAAAAATGCCTGCAGGCCATGAGAAAACACTCCTGACTCTCTCCATGGCGGTGCCATGTGTGTTTTCCACTAGAGGGACTTTCTTCCTCCTCCTCCCCCTCGCTAACTGCTGCTCCTACTGTGGCTCTCAGCCTCTGGCACCTCCCCTAATTGAGGACTGGACGCCTCCTTCTCTGAGAGCCCGCAGACCCCCAGGCTCCCCCGTTACAGCACTAATATTGCACTGTGATAGATCCCCCACCTTCACCATGGACTGATTAAGGCCACAACTGTCCTTATTTAGCCAGAGAACCCCAGTGCCCAGCCAGGGCTGGCTCGTGGTAAGAACTCAGTGAGTGATAAAGGCACAAATAGCCCTTCGTGGGGCCCTGGTATCAGCCCTGTCTCGGGGTCAGTTCTTCATCCTTCCCTTCTGTGTGACCTTGAACACATCACTTTACCTCTTTGAGCCTCATTTCATCACCTGTAACATGGGGTCAATACTTATACACAAGGCACAGGCTTGTCATGAGGATTAGAGGATGATATGAGGATAGGACACAGGGACAGTGTCTGGTGTTGGTCACCATAATTGGAGGAGGGTGGCTGAGTGTCTCTGGGATGGTGTCAGGGTGAGGCTGTCGGTGAATATGAATGAGGCTTTGGAAGTAGGAAGAGATGGGAAGCCCCAGTAGTCTAGGATCCTGGCCCCCAGGGGAGCCCCCTCACTCTTGTTCCTCTATCTCCCACTCCACCCAGGGTGAGATGCCCAAGGCCTGTGGGCCACCACCTCTCACATTCCATCCCCGATGACTAGCCACCTCATTAGGACACCTCCATCTCCCCCACCGTAGGTGGCTGGGGAACGGTCAGCTGCTGGCGTGAAATTCACAGTCCTTGGAGGGTTTGCATTTCCATGTCTCCTGTGTTGGGGCTGGTGGAAGGTGATGAATAAAAGATGGGAAAGGGGGGAGCTCCTGTGGCTTTAAGAGAAATGTGATGAGCATTTAGAGTGGGGAGATTAGTGAAGAGTTTCTCGCTGAATACCAAAAACGAGGGGTCCAACATCAAAGGTAAAATAAACCAAAATAATCTAGAAAGCCACTTTCTGGTTCGAGGTGGCAGGAGCCCAAGGGAAGAAGAAGGGAGCCGGGGGGCCGTGGCTGGGCAGGGGGCGGGGGCAGGGGCAGAGGTGATGCAGATTCAGGTGAAGGAAGCCAAGAAGTTCAAGTGGAGGCATGGCCAAGGTGACCCAAGGGCTGGGGCCAGGTGGTGAGGGAGCCCAGGTGCTCCCCCTCCCTCCCAATGCTGACATCCTCTTTGGATGCTAAAGGCAATTATTCTCCCCTACGCGCTCGAGTGAAAAGAGCTGTGAAGAGAAGGCTGTCTGTATGGCATCTGATGAGAGCCTATGTGGGTGGCTTATTGTTATTAATAATAATGAGTCACTATTTACCACACTTTTATCATGTGCCAGACACAGTGACAAGTGCTTTCCATGCATTACGCCTTCCTCTCCCCACAGCAGCCTAGAGAGAACAGTACTATTACCATCCCCTTTTCATCAGTAAGGAAACCAAGGCACCGCGGGGTTATGTTACACAACTGGTGAGTGGGGAACAGGGTTCAAATCCGGGTCAGCCTGACTCCTTGGGGAGGGCAGTGGTGGGGTGTGCTGGAGGGGTATGTAAGGATGTGGGCCCTCTCCTAAGCTCAGGAATCACCCGGCCAGCCAGCAGATCACACCCGATTCTGTCCTTTGCACTTTCTCCTTGGGGAAAGCATCTGGGGCCCAACGGTCAAAGAGGGCGAGTGGTGGGGCAGAGGGGCCCGTGACACGGACTTGTGCTTCCGTGTAAGTGGATGACTGTGAGGACTTGTGTGGACATTTTTGTGCATGTGGTAGCATGTGACTATGCAAAAGGGTATGTGTGGCATTATCTCCAAGTGTGTGTGTGACTGCTGCTGCCTGATTGTACATGTGTGTCTCTGTGAGCATGACTGAGGTGGGTGAGTATATGCCCTGGAGGTGGGGGCAGCTGAGGTTGGTGGACGTACCTTTGTGTGTAGAACCCAGTGACTAAAATATGTAAAACACGCGCATGTCTGTGATTGGTGTAGGTATGTGATTGCATGTGTGTGTGTGGTGTATATGCATTTCCTCGACTGTGCCACGGGCCAATGTGTCCCAGTGTATCAGTGGTGTGCCTGTGTGGAGAGGGAGGTAGGAACGTGTGTGCATGTGTGTGTGCACGCATGCCAAACCCAGATGGTCACCTCTGATCCCCTCCCTCCCCCAGTCTCTTCTCTTCTCACAGAATTGCATGTCTGTCGAGATGCTCAGAATAGGAATCCTTCTGCCTCAGTGTAAGGATCCTCACAGGGACATCCTGGACATGGAATGTCCAGTTGCACATGCACAGAGAGTCCCAGAATCCTGCTTAACACATGTGTTTGGCTCCTCCCCTGAGATTCTCCCAGCATCCCTCCCTCCCAGTCCAGGTAGACACTCCTGGCTGTACCCTCAAGAAAGGCCAAGTGTCCAAAGGATTATGCACAAAGCCCTCTCTATTTCCGTCCTTCTTCCCACCCTTTCACAGTTGGGAAAAGTGAGGCTCAGACAAGATGCTTGCCTTCAACTTCAGGTCCAAATTCCTTTCCCCGAGGTCTCCTAATTTTCTGAACTTTTTGCTCCATGCTTTCCCCTAACTCTTGCCCTGGCTGAAACCAAGACATTCAATCAATCATTCGTCCAGCAGCTATCCATCACTTCCACTCTGTGACCAGACGGCCTGGTCTGACAGCCTGTAACCAACTGTCTGAGGACCATTACCTTCTCAGGTCTCCCCTGAGCCTCAAACCCAGTGGGACACGCGCACAGCCCAGCGGCGCTGCGGAGCTGTCCGTGGTGCTGACGCCGCGCCTGCAGGCCCCTGCCTCCAGGACCTGGGCTGGGGCCACCTCTGGACTTTGAGAGGACCTGAGGCTGGATTATTAGAAGCACAGGGTGATGGTCAGGGTGGGTGATTTTCCCGCCATGCTCCATGCTGGACTGTCATGTCTACAGCCCTTGCCTCTCTTCTTGCCTGAACACTCCTTTATGGAGCTTCTCAGGGGCTGGGTGAGGCTGATGCAGCCCCGGTTCTGGTTCCGTAACATTTGCTGGACCGAGAGGAAGGAGAAAAACAGGGCCTTGAGTATTTCCAGGGGAGGATGCCAGCGCGGAGGGGGTCTTGAAGCCATGGCAAGGGGAGACGGTGCAAAGACCCTGGTGAGGATGGAGGAGCATCACCCACCATTGTCTTCAGGTCCTGGAAGGGATGTCCCAGGAAACGGACTTGGGATTTTCTTCTCAGAGTCAGACAGTGGAGGCTTCAGAAAGACAGACATCAACTCTACCCTAGAAACCCTTCTTACAGTCAGAGTTCCGCCAGTGAGGGATCATTTTGCCGCAGGAAGAGATGAGCTTCCAGGCAGGGAGAAAGGCAAAACATTCCATGGTTCTAGGGTCCTCATGAGGGCAGCCCAGCCCTTAGGACAGCGGCTGCCACTTGTCGGACTCCTATTGGGGTTATGTTACTACAACCCATGAACATAGATATCATTAGCCACATGTTGCAGAAGAGGAAACTGAGGCTCAGAGAGGGGCAGTGACTTGTTCAAGGTCACGTGGCCAGTAAGTAATTGAGCTGAAATCACGCCCAGGTATGTGATTCCCAACCTGAGCTGTTAACTTCTGTGCTACCACGGCCCCTCGAGCCAACGCAGAAGGTGTAGCATGCCCACCCTCTCCCCCGTGTCCTCCCACAGCCTTCTCTCAGCTCCCTCCCCCATGGGTTGAGTGTCAAGGAAGAAATAAATTAAAAATGGATGAAGTGCCCAGCCCAGGGTGTGGGCCCTGATCCGATTAACACTGATGTTTCTTTCATGAGCGATGGGACAGTGTTTCTCACCTGCAGCAGCCCAGGGCGGTGGAGGAAGCTGCCTGGAAGTCACCAGGGCCACCTGCCTCACAGCTCTGCGGGTTCTCTGACCCGCCCAGCCCCACCATCTGCCACCACCTTCCCCTCCTCCCGTGCTCGCCATGGTCCAGCCACGGCTCTCAGAAGCCCCACCAAGCTCCAGCTGCATCTCCAAGACAGCCTGGGGCAGCAGGAAAAGCCCGGGCTCTGCCTCAGACCGGAGTCTAGGTCCTGGTCCTGCCTCTTACTACGGGACTTTAGAGAAACCACGTGCACTTTGATGTCCCTCCAGCAACATGGGGAAGACGCTGTCCTCACAGAGTGACCCCGAGGTGTGAGTTAACACATCCAGGGCTTGGAACACAGTTTGTCTTCTCTTGGTTAACACTCCGTGAGTGGCCATTACTGCTACATCTACTACTATCATTATATTGATAAATGGAAGCATTTCTTGTCCTGAGTGCTTGATGACCCAAAAGAGAAATGGATGAAAACTGAGGTGGTGGGAGTTGAGGCCCATTCATGGAGGAGCAGGGCACTCCTTAGGAAAGCCCCGAGTTTCTCCCCACCAGCCACATTCTCGGGGGTTGGGGGGAAGCCACAGGGACTCAGTCTGACCAGGGCCCCAGTTATTGGGGGCTCACCCCACCTAACATTGCAACTAACGGAGACAGATGGGAGTCCCTCAGATGGAGCATCCTGATCTCCGGAAGAGCTGATGCTGGACGAGGTGGTCTCCATCTGAGGGCTAGTAGGATTCCTATGGCAAACCCCAGGGTCCGGCAGACTCACTGCCCACAAGCGCATTGGGCCTGGCAGCCCAGCAACTGCAGAGCAGCAGAGCACACATGGGCTTCCTGTAGGGTGCCTGGCTCCCAGAATAAGGTAGCTCCAGCCACCCTCATGCTGAGAGTCCTTGACCTGAGCACTTACCCTCTCTGAGCCCCAGTTTGCCACTCCGTTAAATGGAGGTAATAACAGAACCTATCACACAGAGTTGTGGCCAGAGTCAGAGGGGGCCAACGTGGCAGAGGGGCAGCAGACCAGAAGGCTGCCTCCACGGCTTCCCAACCCCTCATGTCCCCAGGGCGAGGACCCTTCGCTCGGTCCCATGCAGGGTCCAGGTGCTGCCCCTACTCCCCGACCGCGGAGCAGACGTCAGCAGTGGCTCGGAGCCTCCTTGCCTTGCGTGCCAGATGAGGCACGTGTCTGTGAGGAGGAGAAGGAGGGGAAGAGGCCGGGAAGCCTGGGCCCAGGGGAGCACCCCGCACGCCAGACTCCCTCACGCAAGGGGCTTGACACTCGATGCGAAGGCGTCCACGGGCCTCCTCCTCCCCCTGCCCCACCCCCACACCCATCTAGGGAGGGTCAGCAACCCCATCCGCTGCCCCTCTGCAGCCTCCACTCCCTGCTGCCCGTCAGTCCATCCGTCCATCTGTCCTCTCAATGGGCAGACTGGCTGCCTGCCTCTCTGTCGATCTGCTTCCTGGACTGTCACTGTGCCCGTCTGTCTGCCTGTGATTCTGTCAGTCTGCCTGTTGGTTGTCAGGCGTCTTGTGGGTCAGAGTGGCTGTCCATCTGTCTGTCAGTCTGTCTATCTGTTGGTCTTCCTCTCTGTTTTCCCATTAAGTCTGTCTGTCCTCCCAGTGGTCAGACTGGCCTCCCATCTCTCAGTCCACCTGTAGTCCGTCATCACAACTGTCTGTCAGTCTGTCTGTCTGGTAACTATTCTCTTATTGGTCAGCTGGCTGCCCACCTGTCTTTCAGTTTGTCTGTGTGTTTCCCTCTATCTACCTGGCAGTCGGTCAGTCCTGCCTTCCCATCTGTCTGTCTAGCTTGTTACTCCCCACCCCCATTTCTCCCTGCATGTCGAGCTACGTTCACTCATCTCAAAAGCACCTCTCTGTGCCGTGGACCAGGGCTGGCTGCCCCCAGCGAAGCCCAGCAGGCAGCCCTTCCAGCCCAGTGTGACCCCCAGCCTCCAGGGCAGAGCCTCTCCCCGCCTTCAGCCCCTCCTCCTCTCTCCAGCCCCGGCGTGGTGTAGAAAGATTTAGTGAAAGACATTTGGGGGAGACTAGGCTCAAATTAATGATGAAAATAAGGTTTTATGATTCCATTTCAGTTTCATTCCTCGACCGATTTTCTCCATTACCACGGAGCATCAGCTGAGAACGGCTGTTCCCTCCGTATTTATGGTAATGCAGGTTAATGTCTGAGTTCGAGGAGCTCAATTAGCAAATTCATGGACATGGGGGCCTGTTCGTGCTTCTCTTGTGAAGCCGGGTGACTCATTAGCCACAGGGAGAAGCTGGTTTCACATCTGCATACAAAACACCGGCCGCTGCTCTCCTGGGCCCACGCGGTGCCCGGCTCGGAGGTGGTGCTCAGGGATCCTGGGGGTCTTTGTTCCCTGGACCCAGCAGAGCGCTTGGCACAGAGTAGGGCCTCAATATTTGTTTGGCACTCAGCACAGGGCCCGCGGCAGGTGATGCTAAACATTGAATAAATCAATTATCACTTTGTCCCCAGTGCCAGGCACAGAGCCCGGAACCTCAGAAGTGCTTAATTGCTAAAGAAATTGACACATCCCTGATCTCTTGTGCTTAACATGGGGTTGCCACATGGTAAATGCTGGATGAGTGTTTGTTGACTGACAAACAGATTGGTGATGAATGAATGAATGTCAGTGGCCTTCTCTAGCAGCAAGGTTGCCTAGATCCCCAGAATCCTACCCTGGGGGCACTAGAAGAAACAGGATTTCAAGGAGGGGGTCCTAGTCTGGAAGGTCGAGGGCTGGGGGAGACGTGCAGAACTCCTGCCCCCACTGAGGGCCAGACTTCAAAAGGTGGAGCAGCCATCTGCAGGCTTGTGCTTCGGGGCGCTCCAGGCTGGGGTGTCCAGGCTGAGAGAATTGCCACAGGTGGTGCCACCTCTTCTCTGCCAGCTGCTCAGCCCCGAGTCTCGGGGGAGGGACGCTGTGCGGGCAGAGGAACCCTATCCTCCGAGTGACTTCTCAAGTCTGCTCTTGTTGGAGACTCATCTCTTGGTAACGCAAGGCTGGGTAATTAGTCCCATTTTGAAAATGTAGAAACTAAAGCCCAGAGAGGGAAGTGCTCTGTGCAAGATCACACAGCAAGTTAGTGGCTGACCAGGATTTGCACACAGGTCTTCTGTGTTCTTTCCTCCACTTCCTGCTGCTGCCCAGCCTGGTCCTTTGTCCTTTCTGGGCCTCTAGTTTCCCATTCCCGCTCCCACTAGAATATCAACTCCACAAGGGCAGAGGTCTTTTCTGTGTTCACCGATGTCTCCCCAGCGCCTGGAACTGGGCTGGCAGATTGTAGCAAGCATGCGATAAAGCCTTATTGAACAGTGAATGAGTGAATGAATGAATGAATCCCATGCCCCACCGTGAGGGCAAGAGCGTGACAAGATTCACAGCATCTCCCACTTGCTGTGTTCCCACTGTGTGTGTCAGGCACTGGCATTGTCCCAGTGTCCCCAGCAGCCCTGAGGGGAGAGTACTCACCCCGGCCCCGTTTTCAATTGAAGAACCTGAGCAGAGAGGCCACTTGACTTGCCCCAGGTAGCCCAGCGGGTGAGCTGTGGCGTCCGGGTCAGGATTCCAACCTGGTTCATCCAGTATCTGAGCCCTGAGACCACATCCGCCGGGCACCTGCCCTCTGTACCCGTTGCCTGGAGCTGAGCCCCCCCAGCTGCCCACCCACCAGCTCCATTTAAGGTTGGCGCCCAGATTGACAGCTCCCCAGCCCCAGGCCACCTTCAGGGTCACCTCCCGGGGCTGCAGCCAGAGCTGTGACAGGGAGGCCAAGGGAGGCCGGGCCCAGGGGGAGCGAGGCGGGGCCCTGGGTGGCTCCTGGCCTGCCCCACCCGCTGGGGTCTCATCAGTGTCAGCAGAGGCCCCGCAGCGAGATGCAGTTGACGGTTCCTGCACGGCCTGCGGGGCTGCCTGTCTCTCTCAGGAACGGGCTCTGGGGGAGGGGGCGTGGCGCGAGAAGCAGACGTGACAGCCAGGCCCCGGAGACTGGCCCCGTGTGCTCTCCTTCTGCAAGTGCTGGACGAGGAGAACAGACGCGGCCCCAACCCCAGGCTAAAGGCTCGCAGGGGTGGCTGCCAGCCTTCAGGGAGAGCTCATGCTTGCCATGCACCATGCTGGTCACCTCCTGTGCATCCTGTCCCTTGTCCTCACAGCTACACATAAAGAGGGCATGAGGAATAGCCCCATTTTGCAGTTAGAGCAACTGAGGCTCAGAGATGGGAAATCAGTTGACTAAGGTCACATGAACAGCTTGGCAGATCCAGGCCCAAGTTCTGCCTGACCCGAGAGCCTCAGCCTTAAACTGCACTCTCAAGAGCCTCCGTTGAAAAGTGTAAGTCACACTAGTGTGGCCCCTGCTCTCTGGGAACTTCCTCAGGCAGCTTAATGAGGCAGGAGAAAAAGCCCCTGGCTGGGGAGCTATTAAGACACATTCAGTCCTGCTTCTCCCATGGACTCCCTCGCTGTGTGACATTGGACAAGTCACTTAACCCCTCTGATCTCCAGCTGTAACATCCTCAAAATGGAGCTTTGATGCACTCACGTCTGAGGGATCATCCTGCTCGGCTGGTCCCCAGAGGCCCCTCCACCCCTCTCTCTCTGACTTCCCGGGCTGAGGAAGACTTTGACACAGAGAAGGGGGAGGTGGCCAAGGGCAGTGAGTCTCAGGGAAACAAACAGTCTGTGAGAAGGTCCCCGAATGTGGAATGGGGCAGACCTGGTCAAACCCTCAGCGGAGAGCTGACGGCAGAGAGAAGTGACTTGCCCAAGGTCACACGGAACATTGGCATCCGTGAGAGGATGCCGGCCCTGCGCCTTCCCCCACGCAGCTGCCGCAGCAGGAAAAACGTTCAAAGAAATTGAAAAGCTTTACCTTTGGCCCCTGTTTTTTTTTTTTCTCCCAAATCTTTATTCCTTTTTCTTTGAAGAGAATTGCACATTGGGGTTCTTGGAAACTCTTTTTTTTTTTATTGTCCTTTTAAACAAAAAATAAGCAAACTAGGTTTAGCAGACCCTGAGGACTGAAGTGGCATCTCGGCTGCCTCTCGCTACCCCCCCGGAGACCCAGCGGCTGCCTCCCCGAGTCCCTGGCGGCTGGCACCGTCACGGAAAGCCCCGGCGGGTGGACTTGCTGGACCAGCTGCTGCATAAACAGCGAGCGACTTCAGACAGACTGTAAAATCAGGCGTCACTTCAAAGGCTCCATGACAGGCGGCAACGGCAATGGGATCACAGAGGTGGCCTCCCCTGACGACCAGCGCGAGTGGGAGGCTGGACTGGCTGCTGTGTTCTCCCCGAGAAACAGCCGACAGAAGGACAGGCGCCCCTGTCCCCGCCAGCGAGGACGCTCTTACAATATTTGTCAGCCCCTGAGCTCTGGGGCGGCAATGAGTCCGCTGGGGGGTGGGAGAGAAAGGACTCTGGCCCAGGGTCCCCGGAGTCCGGGCCAGCGGAGCCTGGGGCCCCCCAAAGCCACCTTCACCTGCAGAGCTGCGGGTCTCGGACAGGGGGCTGGGCGGCTGGGAGCCCCATGTCCCCTGCCCGGCTGAGGTGGAGGAGGAAGGCCAAGCCCTCTGTGTGCTGGGCAGTGTGCGGCCACAGTAGCCTTGGGGCCACCTGTCCTCCGCCTCTTTAGAGATGAGAGAAAGCTGGGCTCACTGGCCCCAGAGAGGCAGCAGGAAGCCCCGCTAGAAAGGGCGGAGCAGAGCCAAAGCATTGGTGTGTGTGCATATGCGTGCGTGATTATGCGTGTGTGCAGGTGCGGGTGTGCCTGTGTGTGCATCTGTGTGTGCTTCTGTGTGTGCTTCTGTGTGTGCAGGTGCATGTGTGCCTGTCTGCACGCATCCGTGTGCATACGTCTGTGTGTGCTTGTATATGTGTGCAGGTGTGTGTGTGCCTGCATGCCTGCTTGCATGCATATGTGTGCATTCACCCATGTGGGCATCTTTACACCACCTCTTTCATACTCACCCCTTGCTGGTATTCCCGGATTGGCTCACCCACCTCAGGGCCCCTCACTCTCCCTTCTCTCTATCCTGCCCCCCCTCCTCCGTGTGTCACCCTCAGAGAGACATTGGAACGAGACAGCCCAGTTTCCCGACCCGGGTTATCATTCCCAGGCCCTGTGACCTCAGGCAGGGGACCCACCTCTCGAGCCTCAGCGTCCCCATCTGTAAACGGACGTGTGGCTCTGCCTCCGTGTATCGGTGGACGGACGGGAGGCCCTGGCTGTGCCTGGCACACACAAGCCCCGGATGCACGCAGTCCTTCCCTCTCCTGCCCTCCTTTCCCTCCATCCTGCTCTCCCCCGGCTCGCCTCAGTTCCCTCCCAACCCCTCTCTGTGGCTCCGTTTCCCCATCTGTAAAACAGGGATGTTTTTGCCTATCTCTGAGGCTGGTGGTGAAGGTTAGGAAAGAGAAGTTAAGCAGGGCGTGTGGTTTCAAGGCTCACCAGCTGTGCTCCCTGTCACTCGGATGTCTCAATGCCTGGCACATAAGCGTGAGTTGTTATTCTGGATGGGGAGGGGCATCAGTCTGTGTGTGTCTCCTGTTTGCACTAGTCTTAAGTGTACAGCAAAGTGGCTTGTTCCGTAGGTGTTCACCGGTGAAACCACCACCCAGGTAAGAATGCAGCACCCTCCCAGCATCCCAGCTCGGTCCCTCTCCCAGTCAATACCCGCCCCCGCCACCAGAGGACACCACTACTCCAGATAAGGCCAAACTTCCAGCCTGGAAAGCTCTGGGCTTAGACGGCAGGCAGGAGAAGTGATGGGACAGGCAAGGGCGGAGCAGGGGGACCAGGACACGAGCACAGGGGCAGAGACGCAGCAGAGACTGCGCTGGGGTGGGGTGGCAGGAAAATGTTGTCAAAGAAGGCTCCTGAGCCTGGGGTCTCAGGGGACCCCTTCTCCAGGAGCTTCCCATTACCCGAGGGAGAGGCAGGGAGGCTGGTGGTCACGTGCACCTGGGGGCTTGGGGCTGGGCTGGCCCAGCAGAGCCAGGATTGTGGGCAGCTGCCGCCCAGGGCCCTTTGATGTGACAGAGATGGAGACACACACACGCCCGACAATTAATTAATTGTGACTTTCACCGTGCAGCAGCCGCTTCCTATTGATCTCCGCCCGTCTGGAGTGAGGGAGACAATTAGGAGGGAGCGCAGCGGGGGCAGCTAATTACCCGCAGAATGAAAACCGTGCCTTTCAATTTATTAAACTTTTATCACAAAAATAACCTGGCCACCCCATCCTGCCAAGAAGCAACGAGGGTGCTCGGGAACGGCGCCCCCAGTCAGCCCTTCGAGGTGCTGACAGCCGTAGGAGGGCACGGCCACCTCGCTTCACGGGAGACCCCCACGCCCCGGGGCTCTGGGAATGGAGCTGCCAGCGAGGCCAGCGCGTCCTCGAAACCAGCCCCGGGCGGAGGCCTGGGCTGCGTAAAACCAGGCAGCAGGCCAACGAACTCAGGCGGAGGCCTTCAAGGAATCCGGAGGCTCAGATGAAGGCCTGGGAAGGTCCCAGCCAGGCGGCCAGTGCTCTGGGCGATCCCCGGGTCCCACTTCTCGGGGATGGAGGCAGCCTGGAGCGCAGGCAGGGCCAAGGGGTCTTGCAGCCCCTGGTTCACACCTCAGTCGGGCCTCCGAGTTTTGCTGCCTGCCATTGGTTAGCACCTGCACAGGAGAGGCTGCACTGTGCTTTACAGAGGGGGAAATTAAAGCTCAGAGAGGCCCTGGTGCTCCCTCAAGGCTGCACAGCTTTATAGGCGGAAGCTCAGTTTGAAGCTCCGCTCTCTCAGTGTGTGGCCTGGGGCAAGTGACATCACCTCTTGGAGCTCCCAGTTTTCTTATCTGCAAACTGGGAATGACAAATCCACCAGGCAGAGAAGTTGTGCACATTTACATATAATTAAAGAATAAAGACCTGCCTGCCTGCAGTTTAGCTAACTGCCATTGCCAGTCTCGTCGGGAAACTGAGGCTCCGAGGAGGCATCACTCACACAAGGCCTCACGCGGCTGCAGAGGGAACAGAGGACGCCCAGCCAGCCTTCTCTCGGCTCATAAACGTCCATAAGTTCAGACCCTGTTCTGCCTCCTGCTGCACGTCTGCGGGGACCCGAGCATGTCACCCACTGGTGGGACTCTGATGCCCTGAGACCTGCCTGGCTCTGGGGCCGCTCCTTCATGAGCATCATCCCGTGGCGTCTGCCCCCAGCCCCACGAGGTAGGTGGGATGGCTCATGTTAGAGACGAGGACACTGACACGCTGAGATGGAAGGTTGAGGGCTGGGGCAACACAGACAGAGCTGGGCCGAGCACCGGGCTCCAGGCTCCCAAGCCGGGGCCCTCACGGGGCGTCTGGGCAGAGCTGGTGCCCCAGCCTGGCTCTAACAGCAGCTTGGATGCCACACCCCAGGCTGTCCCCAGAGGCCAACCTAGGAGCTTGGCTCCCTCTCCTGCCCACCAGGGTGAGGCAGCCTCCAGAAGCCCCCTGCAGCCTCGGCTCCTGCCAGTGATGGTGGGAACGAAGGGAGAAGGCTCGTGCACCAGCCCCTACCCCTGTTTGTGCCACCTCCCACCAGGTCCCCCAGCAACTGCCCATCTGCCTGGAGCCAGGAGGTGGGAGAAATCAAGTGGGGGTCCCAGAGAAGGCTGCTCGGATCCCTCTCCCGGGGGAGGAGGTTGCTGAGCCGAGGCCGTGTGCCCTGTTGCCCCAGGCCTTTGTCCCCATCCCCCCAAAAGGCCCATGGCAGCCTCAAAGTGTAGGCAGTGGGCATCACACTACTTATGTTGTGGGGGCAACAAGGAGACTCCCAGAGGCCCAGCGGCTCTCTGCAGGTGGCCCTGGATGCCTGCAGGCTCGGAACCCAAGCTGCCTCCTCAGGCTCATCCTTCTCGTTAATTTGGCCAAGGCTCCCGGAGCAAGCACTAAGTATTTCTTGAATAAATGATATCTGGTGTTGTGGAAGCACCTGCTGTGTGCTCAGCGCTGTTCTACAGCATTGCTGTGTTGACTCCGTCCATCTCACGGAAGGCGTGTGCAGCGGCTCACATTACTCTCCCCACGTTACAGAGCGACGCACTGAGGTACAGAGGAGCGAAAGTAAGGGAACCTGCCTCGTGTCACCCAGCCTGGAGGGGCAGGGTTGTCTAGGAGGTTCTCCAGCAAGTGAGGAATTCAGTGTCCATCATGACCCTTCTCGACCCACCTTGGGAGCAGTCCCAAGGACCGTCCACTCCAGGCATCACGGAAGGGCAAGCGGCCTCTTACCTGGGGATTGGGGCCCACAGGGGGAGGGGGAGCCCACGGTCCCTGCCCCTCATCCCCGCCCTACCCCGTTTGTCCTCTTGGGGAGGACAAGATAACAGGCGGGAGGGAGGGAGCTGGCTGGGCCTGCACGCCCATTTTCAACTGCATGTTCTCCCAGAGAAGCTCCTGGGGTCCGGCCGGGCCTCGAACCCCACCCAACGCAGCGAGCTGACCTCAATCCAACGAAGTGAACTGAACCCCACCCAACGACACGAACTGAACCCCACCCAACGCAGCGAGCTGAACTCAATCCAACGAAGTGAACTGAACCCCACCCAACAACGTAAGCGGCGGCCACAGGCACTCAGCCCTCCTCCTCTCTCGCCCACCCTTTCCTCCCCCCCCCTCCCTGCTCCCCGGGGCCTCCCCCTCCTCCTCCCAGGGCTTGTTCGGCTCTGAGTGCCGCTCAGACAAGGGCCACTTACCTGTTGGTTCCACTGCCTTTTCTAGCTCAAACAGTCCCAAGTGTGGCGAGACTCGGGAAGCCATGTGACCCCTCATTTGTCACACCAGCGCCTTAAACCAGAGTCTTTGGTCACCTGAGCTGGAGAGTTCTGGGGGAGGACTCTTGTGTTTTATTCTCTTCAGGGGGCGATCATCTCAACAATATTCTGAAGGAAATTCCCTTTTCTGGAGGGCACGGGGAGGTGAGACCAGGTAAGGGTAACAGTACGCTGAGGTTTAAGGTCATTGGAGACCTAAGCGAGGGATGGACGAGGGTCAGGACCGGAGGGCAGGAGAGGGTGTCAGAGGGCAGAGAAGGCTTCCCAGAGGGGGGTGCTTTTAAGACGAGCCTCGGAGAACGGGGGAATTTGGACTCTGGAGATGGTGCGGAAGGACACGCCAGGCGGGGCAACTGTGACAGCAAAGGCAGGGAGCTGACGGGGCAGCAAGACAGCCAGTGGTCTGTGGGCTGGCTGGGGGTCCAGTTCCTGGATCACTGGGAACTGTGGATCCTGGCAAAGCCCCTGGAGTGACCCCTGGGGTGGAGGCAGTAGTGGGGTGTCATGAAGGCAGGGACACTATCAGAAAATTGTACACCATTTTAATGGCAGCATTATCCACAATAGCCACAACATGGAAGTAACCCAAGCGTCCACAGATGGGTGACCGGATACACGAAATGTGGACCATACATACAATGGAATATTATTCACCTTTAACAAGGAAGGAAATCCTGACACACACTAGAAATGGAGGAAGCTGGAGGACATTGGGCCAAGCGAAACATGCCAGTGACGAAAGAACAAATACTGCATGATTCCACGCGTATGAGGTACCTAGAGTGGCTAGATTCACAGAGACGGAACAGAAAATAGCAATTGCCAAGGATGGGAAGAGGGGAACGCAGAGTTACGGTCTAATGGGAACGGAGCTTCAGTTTGGGAAGATGGAAAGAGTTCTGGAGGCGGATGGTGGAGACGGCTGCACAACCATGTAAATGTACTTGACGCCGTGAACTGTACACTTAAAAATGGTTAAAATGGTAAAATCTTTGTTATTATATTTTACCAAAATAAAAAAGATAGTGGGATCTCAAAGGCCAGGCATCGAAAGGGCAGGAGGTGTGGTCAGGCCAGAGGAAGCAGGCAGGCCCAAGAGCTGAGGACACAAATCCTAACCCCAGACAGGCTCTTGCGAAAGTCAGGCCCTGCGTCCAGTCCAAGCTCAGCCAGTTCTTAGCTGTGTGTGTTTAGGCAAGTCACTTGCCCTTTCTGAGCCTCCATTTTTCTCCTCTGTAAGTGGAGTTAACACTAATTATTTCTATTCTCTTGCAGGGTTGTTCCAAGGCCAAATGAGGTCACAGCAACAGCTGTTTATTGAGTGATTACTACATGCCAGGGACTGAGAGAAGCACTTTACAGGGGCTAACTTGTTCAATTCTCACAACAACACTACGAAGATGTTCTTTTATTGCCCCCATTTTACAGACGAGAAAACCAGGGCTTTAGAAGAGAAGCCGCCTGCTCTGCGTTACACAGAGGGAAGTAGAGAGGCTGGGACTCAGACCTGAGTCCTGGTGACAGCCTGTGAGCACTGAGGTGGGGAGTCACCGCTGCCACCTTCCCTTCCTCCTCCAAGAAGTCTCCCAAGATTCCTGCACGGGGGTGGCGCTCCTCTGAGCCCCTGGGAGCTCCCTCCTCTGGTTTCTATGTGTCTCTGGCTCCCCTTGACCTGCTCACTTTGGACGTTATTTCTGTCTCTGCCCCCAGCAGAATGCAGGCTCTCCGAAGGTGGGTCTGGGTGGCTTTCATTTTGGAATCCGGGGTGCCCAGCCCAGATGGCACAGAGCTGACAGAAGCCTGGGCAGCGGTGGAGAGCTCGGCCCGAGGGCAGGACCCTGGACAGCTCAGCTGGGATCCGCTGGGCGCGGTGCCGCCTGCAGGGTTTTGTGACGGTGTTAGTGACCACGACAGCCCTGAAAAGGAAGAGGAGGAGGAGGGTGAATAAGACTACGACGACGTCGGCACCATGTCCACATCTCACCATCCTGTGTGGGGCCCATGCTGTGCTGTATCGGTCACAAAAGTCAGTCATGCTGTAGGAACAACACACATCTCAGTGGCTGACACCACCCAGGTTTACCCATCACTCCTGCAAAGCCTGGCGGTCCAGATGACGCTCCGGGACAGGGGTCCTCCGCACACACACTCAGCGAGCCAGGCCCGCGTCTGGATCCTGTGGCTTCCCCACCGCAGGAGGACGTCACAGCAGCAGCGGCAGGACAAGGGCGTGCTCAAGGGTTTGCAGCAGCAATGTCACTTCTGTGCACAGAACTGGTCGCCCCCCCCCCACCCCGCAAATGCTGGGATGGGGGAGTGCAAGTCTCCTGTGTTTCCAGATGCACAGGAGCTCTTAATATTTCTACCACATGGGACAAACATTTTACATAATCACACCTCACTTAACGCTTGTGACAATTCCTGAGCACACACAATCCTGGGAGAGTCAGTAGAGTAGAGGCCAAGGCCTTGGACTCTGGAGTCAGATCCGGGTTCAAACTACAGTTCCACTGTCCAATGAGTGATGGCCTGGCTCCACAGGTAGTGAGCTCCCCATCACAGGAAGTATACAAGCAGAAATTGGATGACCACTTTGATCATCATCATCATTGTACATTAGTGGCTGATCTCTCCCAGAAGATGCCTACCTTTTATTTTATTTTTAAATTATGTTTTATAGAGGTAAAATGTATCTACCGCAAAATGCATATAACTTAAGTATACCACTGGCTGCGCTTTGACAAATGTCTACACCTGTGTAACTAACACTCCAGCCAAGATATAAAATATTTCCATCACTCAGAAAAGTGCCTCACGCCCCTCTCCGGGCCCCACATCCCTGCACTTCTGAGGACAGAGCTTAACCTGAGAGGTGACTCGACCATAGTCGAGTTTCAGCAGGGCCTAGACAAGGGCGAGGTGAGTGGGGTGCCCAGGGCGTGCAAAATTTGAGGGAGCTGCTCCCTCTCGGGGTCGAGTCTGCACTTGCACGCTCCCAGAGGGAGTGCCTCTCTCAACTTTGCTCCCTGGGAGCCCCGCTCTCCTTACCCTGGTCTGGGCCAGATTTCAGCCAAGGCAGCGGGAGAGAGAACGTGCCTGGGAACGGGAGGCCGCTCCCGGAACCCTTCTAGTCAGGAGGTCAACTGCACCCCGAAAGGCAGACCGGGTGAGGACGGGCCCCAGGGGCTGGCTTGACTAGGCAGCACGTGGCCCCCGTGGGAAGTTCCAGCACGTCCTGAGGCTTCCTGTCCAGCGTCCCTTCATGCAACACCTAGTGCCGGACCAGGCTGGGCACTTGCTGTTCCGTCCAGCTCTCTTTGCACAGTCCAGGACAGACCTGAAAAGTAGGTGCTATTATCCCTATCTTCCAAGAAGAAAACTGAGGCTCAGGAAGGTGGAAGTGACTTGTCCAGGGTCACATAGCTAAGGGCCGGTGGTGTTCAGATTTGAAGCCAGTCCCCTCGCAGCCCTGAGCCTGTTTCTCCCTCTGCCTCCCCCCAGCGCTCCAGACACAAGGACCACAGGTGCACTGGGGAGCCCCGAAGGTGAGCCCCCCACATCTACTCTGACCCCTCCAGCACCCCCCGAACCTGAGGCACCAGGCCCCCTGCAGCAGGGCCACCGTCCCAGGGCCTGTCCCTCCTCACAGCCAGCCTAGCGGCTCTGACAGCCCTTCCCAGGAGCCCAGAGGGGCTGGTTTGCATACCACGGGGGTTATTTGCATGTTACTTAGGCAAAGCCTTTGCTTTTCCCACCTGCAGCCAACTCCAGGCTGATTAGTTCTCCCCACATTGGAGAGTTAATTACTCTCCCGCGTAGCCCGAGTGTTTATTTGTAATCAGCAGAGGGCTGTGGAGGGGGGAGGAAAGATGGCAGGAGCAGCTGTCGGAGCGGCTCCTTGGGCGGAAAATGAGAGCAAGCTGGAGGGCTGCGGACCCGCGCCCACGTCCCGGCTCTGCCCCCTCCGCTGGCTGTGTGCCCCTGGGCATTGCCCCAGCTCAGGGGAAAGAGAAGGGGCGATGGGACCCATGGTCAGGGGGTGTGGGACCCGTGAGCTGCTGGCGGGACACAGAGAGAGCTCAGAACATCACAGTGCAAAGAGCAGCGCAGGGAACCCAGGAGCCTGTGAAGGGAAGGGGCTGGGACAGGACACTGCAATCCCGGACACCTTCCAGGACCACCCCAGGGCCGGGGTGGTGGGCGGAGTCCCCACCACAGAGAAGGGAGACTGGACCAGGTCTGCTGTGTGATGCCAGGAACTGGCTGCCCTCTCTGAGCCTCAGTCGTCCCATCCGTTCATTGGGGATGACAGCAGTTGTCTCACCAGTCCCCTGGCCGGGAACCAGGTGAAAAACCTAAATCTCTACTCAGATGTAAGAACTAGTTCTGAATTCCTGGGTTGGAAATGGTCTCAGCCCCAGGGGAGATTTACTGACCTCCCCCTGACGCCCACCCCACAAACCTGGACTTGCCCCTTCTCCTCCATCCAGGCATTTCTAGACCCTCAGCACCTGCTCCCCACTTGTCAGATGCAAAAAGCTCACATCCAAATGTCCGGGGCGGGCCCAGCCAACGTGTCAAGGTTGGAAGGACCCTCGGTTTGTCTCAGAGCCCCAGAACGGTGCCGGGCTGCCTCCTCGCACTACCCCGGGCCCCCAGCGACCCCACCACAGGAGGGGGCGCAGCTCGAGCGAAGTATCCTCGCCTGCTCCCCCAGCAGACTCTGACCCACGGCAACTGCCGCTTCCGCTCAACTCCCCCCTCTTCACAGATGGGGAAACTGAGGCCCGGAGGGGTGGTTCATCCGAGGACACCCGGCAGAGCTGGGAAGGGAACCCAAGTCGCTGTCCTCCAGCCCACAGTGGCCTTTCCTGATGAGAGTCCAGGGCAGGAAGAGGTCCCCCAGGGGCAGCCTGCCATGGCGGTGACGTGGGGGCCACGGTGGGGGAACTCGGCTGGGGTGGTCGCCTGGCCCACAGGAGCGGTGATCACGGCCCGGGGGGCACTGAGGCTCAGCTTCCCCAGGGAGGCAGGGGGGAGTGTCCCCTTCAGCCCACCCTCTCTATCAGGACAGGCTTTCCAGTGAGCCAGGGACGTGGGTAACCACCACTCACCGGCTGCGTGACCTCGGTAGGTTGCCAGATAAAATATAGGATGAATAATTTCTTTAGTATAATTCTATCCCGTGTGTCCTGCAGTTTATCTGAAATTCAAATTGAACTGGGCATCCTGTATTTTTATTTGTTAAATCTGGCAACCCTGGACCCGTGAGCATGTCACTGCACCTCTCTGAGGCTCAGTTTCTTCATCTTTGAAAATGAACCAAAATATAGCCCTGTGAGGACACTGTGTCAATGGCGTGAGATGAGGTATGTAACAAGCTTGGCACAGGGGAGACCATTTGTGAGCTGGCCAATGCTGCCTTCACAGTCCCCATAACCGATCCTTTCATCTCCTCCATTCTCCTCTCCCTTTCAGAGTTCCTGTTTCAGACCCCCGATCTGTAGGATGCCAATGAAACATCTTCAGAAAGCCACCTGATGGGGTGGAAATAACTCTACCACTTACTGGCTATGTGACCTTGTACGAGTCACTTACCCTCTCTGAGCCTCCGTTGACTCATCTGTGAAAGGGGCTCATCACAGTGCTGCCTCCTTGGGGTTGTGATGACGAAATGAGATGGTGTGTTAAGCCCTACTACGAAGCCTAGCGGTAGGGCTCACCAGGGAGCGCCCACCCCCATCTGGCAAACGCACCAAGATACATCTTCAGTTTTAAGACATCCCAGGGAGGGCAATGCTCACCCACGGAACGACTGGGTAAAGGTGGCCTTTCAGGCCCACCATGGGCAGGTGAGGGAAATCATTTCTGCTCGGGGGCTTTGCCCTGGCCATGCTCCTGCGACCCTTGCATCTATGCGAGCTCTTTGGGAGCTGGCATTATCCCAGCCTTCCGGGTGCCACATTCCCTGGCTTCGGGGGCCTGACAGCCCTCGGCACCCAAGGCCCAGCCCCCACAAGGCAGAGGCGCTGCCGCCCTGCCGGCTCCCCAGCCGTCTCTGTTTGTTTGCCAGACTCTCTCCTAATCCTCTTAATCTTTTTACATCTCATCTGCCGGCGTGCCTGGTGGCTTCCATTAGCGCCTTTCCGGCTAGACCTGGGTGCTGGGAGCTTCTCCCAGAGTCGTCCACTGGCCCTCGCAGGCTTGGCTGCTAACCTCTGGGCCCCCGGGAGGCTGGTGGTCTCCAGCTGGGGCCGGCAGCTAGTGGGGGCTCGTTTTCTTCTTATTTTTCTTCACTCTCCCCCAAAGAAATCACTTTTGCATCTTCCTTTTCCATTTTCTTTCCCAAATTTCTCAAGTGGTCACTTGCGCTGGTCCCTGAAGTGACAGGCGGGGGAAGACGGAGGAGATGGGCCTTTTGCTCTGTGCCCACCAGGTGCCAGGGACAAGCCACAGTCCTGTGGAAGCCTCGCCAGTCCCGGGGGTCGATGGTCCTCCCCAGACACAGGAGTTCGCTGGTGCAGGAGCACAAAGCAAAAGGGAGGCAGACGCTGAATTTGAACCCACGCCGCTCCATCTGCATGCCAAATTATTTGCTGTTTACCATCCCCTCCGTTTTTCATAAAAAAATCCCCAGAAGCGCTTTTATCTGCAGAGAGAGGCAAAGAATAAAGAATGTGCACTGAAGACGTGTGACAGGCTTCGACAGCTCCCTCCCCAATTCCCAACCGCCCCCAGCAGTACCCTGATCTGATTGGGGGGGTGGGATGGGGAACAAGAGAAGAGACCCAAAGGCCCAGGAGGAGGGGAAGGATTTAGCCAGAAAGACGTGATGAAGACAATCTCCATAATAAAGAGCCGGGAGAGGCAGAAAACGTGGTTGGGCAGGGGCCCGGAGGTTTGCTGTTTGATGGAGAGAGGCGTGTGGCAGCGGGTGGGAGAGGAACGGCTATGGGCGCAAATGCTGCCCCCTTCATGGCGTCCAGACGGCACAGCAGAGGAGGAGCGTGTCCGTCACAGGGCGGCGCAGGGCGCAGGACGTGAATGAGAACTTTCGTAGCAGCTTTATTCATCGTGACCAAAAATGCCCACCACTCAGAGAAAGGCCAGACACAGTGTGGTAGACGACACAGTGGGACACACTCAGCGACAGAAATGGAACAGACACCGCAACAACCCGGATGAACCTCACGAGCGTGTGAAACGAAAGAGCACAGAGTGCACGATTCTGTGCCCGTGAAGTTCAGGAACAGGTGGAAGGAACCTACGCTGACGGAAGCCAGGACGCTGTTCCCCTGGGGGTATTGGGGATTCTGCAGGGAAGGAGGCAGCTCGCTGGGTGATGAGAACGCTCTGCATGCGTTCTGCTCTCTCTGGGTGGTGGTAAAGGGTGTATTGGTGCACGTGGAAAGCCATTAACAGCGCGCTTAAGATCTGCTCATTTTACTGTATGTAAATTATACCTCAATTGTTTTAAATGAAAAAATATATACAAGAACTCCAGAGTCACATTATACAACGTCTGACTATCTGCGTTTTGCCTTATAAGATTCAGAGAAAGAAAGAGACAAAAATACCAGCTTAAAGAAGGTGGCGGTGCCGCCATCACTGTAGACCCTCAGGGAGCCCCTCTCTGGATGGAGTGCGGATGAGGCGGCCTGAGTGGACCTGCTGTCCCCAAGCCGGCCTCAGATCCCGTGAGCCTCTGCTGCTCTAACCACCACCCCACTGTGACTCCAGTCTTCAAAGACTCAATTCCTTTGGGAGAGGGGGCTATACATTAGCCAACAGGTGCTCAGCTAAAGGCAGAGAAATCTGCTCTAAAGTCAAACCCAAACTGACCGCACAGGACTGTTGTGAAATGTTATCTGGTCCCCGATACGCTGCTCTCCGAAGACTTCTCCAATGGTAATATTGACCACTTACGATTTTTGCCTAATATGCTGATTTTGGAACCCAACTCTTGGGTGAGATGTGGCTCCACCACAAAGAATTTGCGTCATTTAAAGATTATTTTCGGGGCTGGCCCAGTGGTGCAGCGGTTAAGTTCACACACTTCGGTGGCCCAGGGTTCGCCAGTTCGGATCCCGGGTGCGGACATGGCACCACTTGTCAAGCCATGCTGTGGTAGGTGTCCCACATATAAAGTAGAGGAAGATGGGCATAGATGTTAGCTCAGGGCCAGTCTTCCTCAGCAGAAAGAGGAGGATTGGCAGCAGTTAGCTCAGGGCTAATCTTCCTCAAAAAAAAACAAAAACAAAAAGAGAGAGATTATTTTCTTGTTATTCGTTAGACGCCTGACTACGCTCTGGGGCTGGGCCTGGTGGACCACGACGTTATGAGCATGCCAGTGGGTCTCCTCTCACCCCGGCCTCTGTGGCCTCCCCTCCAGGATCTGAGCTTGGCGGAAAAGGAAGACCACCGTCACCCACGCCCTCAGGTTGAAGGTGTCCGTGGTGTGTGCCATTCACAGGCCACCCTGACCCCTGACTTTTCACACTCATGATCTGTTCGTTACTATTGATGGCTTTATTCCTCGCAAAGTGTCTGTGGTCTTGCCACAGTCTGATAAGTGAAATCATCCAACTCGTGGAAATAAGGCAGACAGATAACCGTGTCCTTTCAAAGTCAAATTAGAACAGTGTCTAACAAGCCCTCGGAAGGGTCACCTGACACTCCAAGGCAATGTCACTTTGCTTGACTTATTGTTGACTATTGATCAGGGCCCGGGCTCTGTAAAGACAGCTGGTAGCTGGTAGAAAACTGATAAGTTGCAAATTATTTTTGTCTGGTAGAGATGCAAATGATTTCTTCCAATAGAGAAGATAACCCCAACGTTATGACTTTATTGCCCTATAGCACATTGAACAGTTTTGTAGCTAACTTAGCATTCTTATGAATATTCCAGAATTCTTTTTTTTGTTATTGTTTTTGTTTTTATCCAATCTCTCTCTTCTCTCTCCATATATAGGAATACATAAATATTTTTTTCTCATATCCTTCCTTGAACTAGCTTTGTCATCCCGTTGGGTCCTTCATGAATAAGCTACAAAAATATATTGATGTCTGCTCACTATATATTTCTATAAAAATTGTGCTTCTAATATTTCAAAAACTATACTTTGAGAAGCCGTTCACAGTATTTGGATTTCCTCTGCAGTTTTCTGCGTGACCTTGGGCAAGTCTTTCTGTCTGTCGTCTTTAGTTTCTTCATCTGTAAAATGGGAGCAACCAGGCTGACTGTTCTGGCTCCTCTTACAGGGCAGCGAGGCGGACACAATGCAAAGAAGATGGACGCTGGAAGGGACGTTACAGACCGTTTGGGGCAAGCTTCCTGCCTCCCACCACCCCCTCATCTTGATAGCTGGAGAAAATGAGGCTCAGAGAGGTTAGGTAACTTGCCCAAGTTTACACAGATATTATTCATAATGGTGAATTATTTTAATGTGGTGTTTGACAGTATAAACTTCCTCAGAAATGCGTACCCTCAGCAGCCCACTGAGGAGGCCATATCATCCTTAACTTACAGATAAAGAAACTGAGGTCCAGAGACATGATTGGCTTGCCCAAGGTCACGTAGAGATTCCAGCTCTCCCAACGTCCTGAATCCTGGGGACTGCGAGGGGCTGGGAGGAGGAGCTCTGGGCCCGGCTCTTGCACTGGAGCATCCTCATTTGTGTCTGGTGTATATATCGGATGCCACACAAGATGCAACTGCAAAAGGAGTCCCGAAGGCCTGCAGAGCCAGGCCCCAGACCGTCTTCATCCACCCATGTACAACCACCCTCCTTTTTCCTCCTCCTCTTCCTCTCCTCCTCTCTCTGGCAAAATTCTCAGGAAAAAAACATGGTCATGAGAAGCAGCGGAAAGACGTGGTCAGCCCAGGCTTGAACATATTGGTTTCCAGCCTGGGAGAGAGAGAGTCACTCAATCTAAAGAAAAGCTGTCTCGGGATCCAAGCTGGCAATGATGACGGGAGCAGTGCTGACAGGTAGCGAGCACCCCGTCAGTGAGAGTGAGCAAGGCCACATGATCCGTGCAAACGCTAACAGCAATTCTCTGGATGGTAGAATTCACGGGCTATTGTTACTTTTTAAACAAATGTTGACAAAAGCTAATTTTTAAGCATTCATCGTGTGCCAAGGGTTTCATACGTATATTATCTCATTAAAACTTGATAATAATCGAATGAGGTAGAAGCTATTGTTCCCAATTTATGAATAGGGAAACTGAGGCCCCAGCAGGTCCAGAATCTTCCCAAGGACACGCAACTAGGAAGTGGCCATTCTGGGAAGCTGATTACCAAGCTCCTCGTTACCACCGCACTGTCCTTCTCTGTGCTTCCCAAGGTTTTGACCGTGAGTACGTGTTGCTTTCACAATCAGAACAAAGTCTTACAAGTTACCCGTTTTGAGAAAGATCTGCCCCCACCATGCTCCGTGCGCCTCTGGTTCTCACCACCCCCTGCCTCGCTGACGCCCACCGTGCCGTCCCCGCCCCCCACAGCTGTAGCTGGGGCAGGATGTCTGATGTCCCAGTCTTGCTGAGGTTTGCTCAAAATGTCCCTGGCGGGCCTCTGGCCCCTGGGGCAATGCCGGGGGCGGGGGGTGGGGGGGCCCAGAGAAGGAGAAGAGGAAGTGGGAAGGGATGTGAAAGTTGGCGACAGTTCAGCACCGCCCCTGCTGGGTGTCCCACAGGGGTCCCCGGGCGGAGGGCAGGACACCCAGTCGAGTTGACAACCCGGCAGGTGAGTCCAGGGCCTGAGAGGGAGGGGGCTGTGAAGTTAGGAACCTGAACTGGCCTCGGAGGCTGGACAAGAGGCAGGGGGAGGAAGAGTACAGCTGGCTAGTTCTGGGCCGGGAAAGGATTGCCGGGTGGCGGGTGGGGGACACCGATCCAGGACCCAGAATGAGTGAGTGGAGGCCCTGGACGCCTTGGGCCTGGGGGAGGGTAGGAGGTGTTTCCATGGACCCATCGGCTCTAACCAGAGTTCCTGGGTCCTGGTCCCCAAAACACAAGAAGCTGAAAACAGGCTGGGAGTGTTGGAGCCCAGTCAAGCAGCTCCTCAGAGGGCACAGTGGGTGACAGTCAGCCGTCTGTCCTCCAGCGGGTGCTGAAACGGGCCGAGTGTGCAGAGGAGCGAGCAGATGTGTTGTGTCAGGTGTTTGTGAATTGCTGCGTGCACGCACAGCTCTGCCATCTGGGTTAATTAAATAAGGAGCAGGCGCTCAATAAATATTTGCTCAATGGAATTGATCCTCTGTAGGAGGATCTGAACGTGCGCATCCAGGCGAGTGAGCGATGGCGTCTGTTTGGGTGGCCGTTTGTGTGTCCAGGAGTGCGCAGTGGACTTCCGAGTTCTCTTACCGTGTTGCGTGGGTGTGGGGTGAGAGGTTGTGCTTGTGCGTCTCTGAGTGTGTAACTCTCTGCGCGTGCTCAGTGGCGCGTGTGCCTCTGTGTGAGCTTGTGGTTCTGTGTGTGTGGGGCCCCTGGAGCTGGATGGAGGGTGGACGTCGAAGGTCCTCGAGGGGCGGTGTGTGCATTGGAGGTGGGGGGTGTGTTTATGTCATCGTCGGGGGGGATTCAAGTGTGTAAGTTGGGTGTGCACGAGCGCGTGACGTCAGCCTGCCCAGGCCCTGCCCCGTGTCTCCACAGTGGCATCATGGAAGCCCCCTGGGGTTGGCTGATGGTCGGCGTGCTGGCCGTATCCCTGGCCTCCACGGGGACCCAGGACGTGTGCCGAGCTCTGAACGGGAAGGATGGGGCCCCCGGAATACCGGGCCGACCCGGGCGGCCAGGCCCCAAGGGGGAGCGAGGAGAGCCAGGTAGTCACCTCCCCCTGGACCCCAGCCCCTCATCCCTTGGCCTGTCCTGGCCTCCAAGGTGGAGACCTGGGGGTGGCACCAAGAAGCAGGAGTCCACCTGGTCCCCCTCGTGAAGCCCCTCCAATCTGCACTTGGTCCCAGGAGCTGAGGGGCACCAGCATTCTCCCTGGGCCGCGTCCCCAGGCGCCTTCTCCATACCCTCCTCATGCCTGGGTCCTCCTCTTCCTTTGGCCACATCTTCCTCCTCTGGAGAATGGATCTGTGCAGCAAAGAATATGAAAGGTCCCAAAGCAGTGCCTAGTCTTTGGTCATTGTTCAGTTACCAGAAAGATCAATGCCCTAGGCGTTAGACTCAGGAGCCCTTGAATTGCTGTGTGACCTCGAGCAAGTTACTGACCCTCTCTGAGACTGTTTCCTCATCTGTAAAATGAAGAAATAACCCTCTTGGCACATAGAGAGGGGTCGATTAATGGCAACTAGCCTTTTTGCTTCCTTCCAGCCCCCGGCCCCCAACTGTGTCCCTGATCCCCTTTCCACCTTGAGGTTTCAGAAACTCTCATATTCTAGAAAAAAGGCTGAGGATGAAGGAAAAGGGAGGAGGACAGGGCCAGTGTGAGAAGGGAAGCACTCACTTAATGCCCCCGAGTCTCCTAGTCCATGGCAGGCCGGGAAGATCTGCAGAGACGCTCCCAACAGTTTGCATCTGGGTGTCCTACGAGGAGTCCTGGCACCTGAAGAAGTCAGGATCAGTGGGCTGGCAGGGTGAGGAGGGCACGGCCATGGGCAGGAGCACAGCAGAGGAGCCAGTGTCCTGTTTTTCCCAGAACCTGACACCTTCCCAAGTGCCCATTCACACTTCTCTCCATTTTATAGATAAAGCAGCTGAGGCTCAGAGAGGTTGGGACACTTGCCCAAGGTCACACAGCCGGTCAGAATCAATGTCTTGAAAGCTCAGGCACTCCCCCATCCTCTATCCCACCGCAGTCTGGGGTCCCGGCTGTCTCTGAGGACTGGCGGACACCAGACTGTTACTCTCCATCTGGCCTTTCTCCCCACAGGGGCCCCCGGCATCCAGACAGGCATCCGAGGCCTTAAAGGAGACCAGGGGGAGCCTGGGGTCCCTGGAAGTCCTGGCAACATGGGCTACCCAGGGCCCAGCGGTCCCCCGGGGGTCCCTGGTGCCCCAGGATTGAAGGGCATCAAGGGAAACCCAGGAAACTTGAAGGACCAGCCACGGCCAGCCTTCTCGGCCGTGAGGCGGAACGCGCCGTTGGACAGCAACATGGTCATCTTCGACGAGGTCATCACCAACCAGGAGGGCTCGTACGACAGCAGAACGAGCCACTTCGTCTGCTCCGTCCCGGGTTACTACTACTTCACCTTCCAGGTGGTGTCCAAGTGGGACGTCTGCCTGTCCATCGTGTCCTTGAGGAGGGACCAGGTCCGGCACTCCTTGGGCTTCTGCGACACCAACAGCAGGGGCATCTTCCAGGTGGTGTCTGGGGGCACCGTGCTCCAGCTAGACCGAGGGGACAAGGTCCGGATTGAAAAAGAACGTGGCCGGATTTACCAGGGCTCCGAGGCGGACAGCGTCTTCAGCGGCTTCCTCATCTTCCCGTCCACCTGAGCCCGGGAAGGACCCCTCCCCGCCCTGGCCTCACCCGCTTCCTGCTGTGTGACCCTGGCCCACTCACGCCACCTC
This sequence comes from Equus quagga, assembly GCF_021613505.1. Classification (NCBI taxonomy): domain Eukaryota; kingdom Metazoa; phylum Chordata; class Mammalia; order Perissodactyla; family Equidae; genus Equus; species Equus quagga. The sequence continues at coordinate 32,101,568 of NC_060271.1, read as the reverse complement.
TCTGGTGTCTATGCTGTGCTCTGTAAGGTGTGGGTGCTGCTGCTTTAGATGCCTGAAGGGAGATCCGTGTCTTAGAACTCTTCCCAGAATAAAGTCCTGCGTCCGTGTCTGCTGGTCTTGAGGTTCCGTTACTGCCCTGGGCGTTCGGAGGCGACAACAAGTCCTGAGCGCTGACAAGGCCGGCCCAGCTGTAGTACTTTACAGTAGGAATTTAGCAGCTCCCCGGAGCCTTGTTGGCCTGGGTTCAAATCCCGGGCCACCGTTTACCAGCTGTCCCGTCACACACATGTCACGTGACTACGGTGCCTCAGTTTCCCCACCTGTAGAGTGGGACCAATGATGGCACCTGCCTCGAAGGGCTGTTAGGAGGATTAAACAGCTTAATGTACGAAGACCGCAGAGCAGCACCTGGTTCACAGTCGGGGCTGTGTAAATTTTAGCTTTTATTCCATTTTGCTTAATCTGTACCGTCGAGCTTTGAGGCGGGTACCTTGACCCCATTTTACAGATGATGACACTGAGGCTGAGGGTTTGGGGCGGACCCAAAGCCCAAGGTCAGTGTTTAAGGGGCGGAGCTGGGATCTGACTCCAAGTCTTGTGGATGCCCAAGCCTGTGCGTTTACCTGCTGCCCTCGCCAGCCTCCACAGCCACACGCCTGATCGATGACACCCGGGCTTTCCAGCCCTGAACCAGAAAGGCAGGGGCAGGGCTCAGAGAGGGGCAGCAATCGGCCCAAGGGCATCCAGCTGTCCTCCCCAAAGCCAGGTCTCCTGATTCCAGCCCTGGGCTTCCACCCAAGCAGGCAGAGGGGCTGCTGCCTGCTGGGCCTCTCGCCTGGGCTGGGGGCTGGGAGGGTCTAGAATGTTCCCGGTGAGTTCCCAGGGTCCCATTTAGCCCGTCCAGGAGCCGCTAGGAAGTGAGAAGCCTGCTACGTCATTTGTAGGTGAGGAAAACAAGGAGGCCGGGTGTTCAGTCCTGAAAGTGTCCAGCGGCCTGCACGTGTCCCCAGAGGAAGCCGGCTTTATCTTTGTGCTGCACACACGCACGCACGAACACACACAGAGTTGTGCACCTGTACACCACACACACACTCACACCTCCCTCGAGATGCACGTGGACCCACATTCCTTGACCAACACTCGTCCACCCCCCACCGAAACAGGGGCACAGTGACCCCCTCCATCAGCACACGCCCACTCCCTTAGACACGTCTGTACACACCCCTGCTCACACACACCAGGCACACCTTCAAACCCACAGGCACACTCGCGGACACTTCAGCTGCCCAAATGCCCCCTGGCAACCATCAGAGGTACTCTCTCACACACGCACCTTGAGACGCCCGTCCCAGCCACATGTCCTGCAGGCAGGTGTGCGCCACCTGCTCTCCGTCCAACACGCACCTGCCTTGGAAATTCGCCCTTGCACACTGACCGTGCACGCTCACACTCCCTCAGGGCCGTCCTCGGGACACAGGGACCATGTCTCCCATCGCGAACAGACACACACACAGCCTCGGAGCCCACGTGCACACCCCCGCCTTCAACACACCCTCAGGACCCTCTCCTGGGGCCGCCCTGCCCGGCCCGTCAGCAGCCTTTGGGGGTCGGGGAGAAGAGCGTGACCCCACTGCGCCCCTGGGCAGGGCTGGCCTCCTCCTGGCCCTCGGCCCTCTTGGGGTCTCCACCTGCCCAGCTCTCCCCCGCCCGCCCAGCATGCACCCCACAGACGGGGAAGGAACCAGGGCTCCGAGCACCCGCTCAGAGCTGGACGCTGGCGGCCGGGGATGCGTTTACCCCGGGAAAACGGAGGAAGACACTGAGGCTCCAGGAGGAGACAGCTACCCAAGGTCGCGATGCCGGAACGTGGCGGGACCTGGATTCAAACCGCGTCTGCCTGACCCCAAAGCGGGGGGCTCCTTTCATTGCAATGGGACTCAAAGAGAACGTCAGGGGGAGAGCCTGGCAGGAGAGGCCAGGCTGTAGAAACGGGGGGAGAGTGTCTGGCTGCCCCTTCCCCTCAGTTCCACTCATACCCACCCCTGTGCCGGCAAATCCCTGGTCCCTTTGGGAGGATGGAAGGAGCTGGGTGGGCGGGCGGGGCAGGGGAGGGCTGAGCGCGGGCCGAGGCTGCCACCTGCTGGACAAGCCGGCCCGGGCGCAAACGCCTCTAGAACAGAAGATGGGAGCCCCGGGTGCCCTGTGGCTGGGTGCCCCCTCAAAAAAATTCTGTGCCCGTCACTCTCCTCTTCCCAGCCCTCCACCTACCGGGGACTCCCAGGGCCACGTGCGTTCACGTCCTCGCTCTGGTCCCACATTCTGCAGCCTGTGCCAAGGGTGGAGGTGCAGACAGGGAGACCAAGGCCCCAAGGGTCCCACGCGAGGCAGAGACTGAGCTCTGAACTCCTCCCCATGCCTAGCACAGGCCCAGCATCGTGTGTGCTGAGTCTTTTCCCCCATCACACATGGGAGCTGCTGGAACCCCTGTTTACAGAGGAGGTCAAGCCGCTCGCCCCGAGGGACATAGGTGGCAGGAGTGGGGTTGGGATGGGAACCGTCTCCTGCTTGACACCCCCTTTCTCCCTGGAATCCCATAGGAGGAGAAGAGGAAGAGAAGAGGGGCCTCTTTCAGCTCTGCCAGCCTGGCCCCAGTTGGCCACCGCTCACCAGCCATAATAGGCTCCAAGACCAGAGGCAGGAGCACTGGGGATGGAGGGGAGGGAGGGGGTGCCTGCAGGGAAGGGGGGATCAACAAGGGAAACCAGGGGCCCCAGCAGAGGAAGAGGCGCCAACATGCAAAGCTTGCCCCCCACTCCCCGAGTATACAGATGGGAAGTCTGAGGCCTAGGGCGGCCAGTGGTTTGCTGAAGGCCTCAGGGCAAGGGAGTGGAGGGCTGGAAGGAGAGCCCAAGGCCCCTGACTCTGTAGCCAGAGCAGCCTGTCCACACAGCAGGCTGCCTGCTATCAAAGCTTGCCCATCCTGGGTATCCACCCCCAAGTGCAACAAATGGGATGGGGCCTACGGAAGTTTCTAGAATAAAGCCTGCCACTTGACAAGTGCATCTGAGGCTTGTTTCTGGGGGCAGCTAAGCAGAGGGGTCAGAATAAGGCTTTGGATCCCAAGAACCACTCACTGTGTGACCTGGGGCAGGGCCTTTCCCCCCGCCTGAGCCTCAGTTTCCTCATCTAGAAACAGAGGATTTTAACTTCCTTCTGGGGAATGTTGTGAAACGATTGAGCTCAGGGTCAGCGGGTGCCCACAAACGCAGATGGACAGTAGACGGGCTGAACCCGACCCCAGGGGAAGTAGCCAGGGGGCTGGTGAACATACGCCCTCCCCAGATCCGGGGCAGCGGACATTTCCCTATTTCACACACTCATGACCCGGGGGTGGGGGCGCAGGTCACACAGGGGCGTCACTGTGGTCAGCCTGGCTCTTCACCCAAAGAAAGTGTCAAGTCAGAAAAAATTACGGGAAAGGGGATGTGGGACTGGGGGGAGGGCGCAGGAGGGGAGGGGGCCGCCCAGCCAGCTCTGGGCCCTCCGTGCAGCCTCCGCTCTGGCTCGGTGTCCTCCTGCCTGGGAGACGGGAAGCAGACCTGAGGACATCTCTAGGACCGGACCAGGAACCTCCCACCCCCAGGTGAGGCCAGGACCCTACCCAGGTGAGGACAAATGGCAGTTTTCCCCCTGCTGCCTTCCTGAGACAGGGCCCCAGGACAGCTGGATGTGTGGGGGAAAGGAGGGTCCCTCTCCCTGCTGAGCGGGGGGCCTGGGCTTGAAGGAGAGGCCCATTCTCCATCCATCGTGTGGTCCCGAGGGGTGTGGGGCCTGGGGAAGGAGGAAGGCTCCTGCTGGCTGAAGACCGGCCCTGGGGAGTGAGGGGGCCAGAAGGGCAGATGAGGGGCTGGGTAGTCAGCCCAGCTCTCTCCTCATCCACCTCCTTCCCCAGGATGGACGTGGGGTCCAGCTCCCGGCTCCCCCTGGGCCTACATCTGCTGCTGCTCCTGCTGGCACTGCCACTTGGGGGCCAGGCCAGCACAGACTGCTACGGGATCCCCGGGATGCCAGGCATGCCTGGGACCCCAGGGAAGGATGGTCACGACGGGCTGCCGGGGCCCAAGGGTGAGCCAGGTGAGTCTGCTGGCCTGGCAGGGAGGGGGCCCCGAGGGCTTGAGGGGGCAGGGGTCGGAGTGTCCATCTGGGGCTGACCTGGGGGACCAAGGGCAGCAATTTGATGGCAAGAAGTGCGGTCCCTCCTGCCACACCCTCCCTCAGGGCAGAGTCCAACTCTCGCCACAAGTGCAGTCCCTCCCTCCCCAGGGCCCAGGCCTCCCCAGGTCACCTCCTGGCTCCTCAGTTTCCTCATCTGATAATAGGGAGAGAATAAGGTGGCAGGGAGCGTCCCGGGAGATGACCCACGTGAGGACCCGGCAAACTCTGCCATGCTCGGCTTCTGTCTCCTCATAGCCCTCCACTGCTCGCCCTGCAGCCTGGACCCCTGGGGGAGGTGGGCCCCCACCGTGAACACACAGTGCCCAGATGCCCAGGGTCCAAATCTCAGCCCCACCACTTCCCACTTCCCAACTCACAAGGCCTCAGTTTCCTCATCTGTAAAATGGGGAGATGGCATCCCTACTGCACAGCGGTGCTGGGATGACGAAACACCTTTAAACACAGAGTAGTTCTGAGCACATGGTAGGTCCCGGGTGCGTGCAGGCTGCGGTGGTTATTATCAGAGATCGTGCTCACCTGCCTGCCTAGGACTCTGGTGGTTGGCGGGGTGGCAGTGAGAAGTCAGGATCGAAGGCAGAGACCCTGGAGCTGCAGAGCCCCGGGCAAGCCCCAGCGTGAGCAGAGGGGGCCGAGGACATGAATGGGTGGCTGTGTTGGGCGAGAGCGCAAGTCTGGGGGGTCCATTGACTGTGAGCAGGTGCGTCTTCGGGAGGCAGACTGTGTCTGGAGTGGGCGTGGGTGAGGCTGGGTGGGGTGGGCAGAGGTGACGGGGGTGGTAGAGGCAGCGGGCTGAGGATGCCAGGCGAGGGGAGTGTCCTTAGGAATTTCCCCACTGTCGCCTTCCCTCCCAGCAATGGAGTGGAATTTTACCAACATTCCAGAAGTCTTCAATTTGGGGTGAGCCGAATGAGGCCCCCAGGTCTGCCATTTTTTGGGACTCTGTACTTCCAGCTGCCTCTGGCCGTCTCGCTGGCCCAGGTGGCTGATGGCCACTGATTTTTGAGCTCCCACTGTGTGCCAGGCACAGTTCCAAACACTCTGCATATATTTATCTCATGGGGCAGATTAGATTGTGAACTCTATTTTATAAATGAGAAAACTGAGGCCAAAATCCTTTTTAAGAAGTCACTTACTCCCATTTTACAGATGTCAAAGCTGAGGTTCAGAGAGATTGAGCAACTTGTCCCAAGTCACACAGTGGGATCCTGTCCAACTCCAAAGGCCGCGCCCTTAACCACTACCCTACACTGCCTCTCAAGCCCCCTCCCAACACCGGGTCCTGCTGCGCCCAGTTGGCTGCAGAAAGACATCCCAAAGGATGAGACACAGCCCCGCCTAGCATCTGACAGGCATCAGAGGGACCCGACATTCTGAGCACTTCCTATGAGGTGCCTGGCACATGCATTCTCCCACCCCACTCTTTCAGTGGCTCTGTGGGACCCCTTATCTCAGCTACACAAACAGAGGCTCAGGGAGGGGAGGTCACCTGCCCAGAGTCACACAGCTGAAGCCTAGATCTTCTGGGTCCTGATGCCCGACTCCTAACTCTGGAAGCTAAAAGGCTCACAAGCCACAGAGGATCTGTCACAAACAGGTCTGCACAGACACCCACCCCTAAGGAATTCAGAGGAGGAAGTGGCCATGACGGTCCCGGGGTGGTCAGAGAGGGCTTCCTGGAAGAGGAGACTAGAGCCAGACCCTAAAAGATGAGCATGGTTTGGACGGGGGGAGAAAAAGAATCTCACAGAGGCTCAGATAATCAGGGCCTTGGGCAAGTCTGGCCTCAGTTTCCATATCTGTAACATGAGGAAGTGGAACGAGGCCAGCTCTCATGAGGGGCTGAAGTGGGCTGAGTGGGGCCAGGGCAGCTGGCGGGAGCAGCCCCCTGAAGCGGTGGCTTCTCTCTGGCTCCATCCGGTGCTTCCCATGTGCTGAGCTGGCCCGGGATGCTTCCATCTCAGGCATGGATACAGGTTTCATGGGGCTCTGAACTTAGCAAACGTTGAGAGCCCGCTTTAAGAAAAATCACACAAAATTATGGATACATGGATTGCAGGGGAGTAATTATACAAGTCTGCACAAGCGACACAATCGTATTAGAACTGTGTACACACACCACCAGCGCGTGTCAAGCTGGAGCTCCATGTGTTACCCGCAGGTCTGTTTCCTGGGTCTGACACTGCGCTTCAATTAGGCAACACGTACCATTGGGAAAACTAGGTGGAAGGTACATGGGACCTTCTTGTCCTTTTTTTTTTTTTTTTTTTGCAACTTCCCATTAATCTAGAACTATTTCAACATAAAATGTTGAAAAAAAATTAGAAATATACAATTAGGCAAAGAGCCTTGAAGGGGTCAAAGCAAGTTAATAGGGCCCAAAGCTTAAGGTTCCTGAGCTTCCCAGGAAATCTGCCTTTGACCCGTCTCCTGAATTCTGTCCAGAGAAACTAAGACCGTAGACTTTCAGGTGAGGTCTGAATCTGTTAATGTTGGGCCATAAAGAAAAACTAAAAAAACATCGTGCAGGCCAAGTGGAAGGAATCTGAGGCCACGTGCTGTCTGTGGGCTGACAGTCATGGTCTCTGACACGCTGTCTGAGATCCCGCCCAGGTCTGACACCTCCTGAGCCGGCTGGTCCTACCCTCTCCATCACGAATGTGGAAACTGAGGCCGAGAGACAGAGAGGTGCCTTGGCCAAGGTCAGAGGGCAAGTGCATGGGGAGGCGGGACCTGAGCCAGGGTCTCCGTCCCCTCTTCCCTGCGCACTGCTCCAGGTGGACAGGCCACGTGGGGAAGGATGTTCCAGAGACCAGACCCCCATGGTGTGTCCCCACGAGGACAGCCTCAGGCCCCCTCTCCCCTGGGCCTGCCCATCACTTCCCTCTTACCTGCTCTCTCCCCAGGGATCCCAGCTGTCCCTGGGACTCAAGGACCCAAGGGTCAGAAGGGAGAACCCGGCACACCTGGCCACCCTGGGAAAAACGGCCCCATGGGAACCTCTGGGACGGCGGGCCTTCCTGGCCCCGTGGGCCCCCGTGGGGAGCCGGGCGAGGACGGCAGATACAAGCAGAAGCACCAGTCGGTGTTCACGGTCACACGGCAGACAGACCAGTACCCGGCCGCCAACAGCCTGGTGAAGTTCAACACGGTCGTCACCAACCCGCAGGGTCATTATGACACGAGCACGGGCAAGTTCACCTGCAGGGTCCCTGGCATCTACTACTTTGCCTACCACACGTCGCAGACGGCCAACCTGTGCGTGCAGCTGTACCACAACGGCGCCAAGGTGACCGCCTTCTGCGACCACATGTCCAACAGCAAGCAGGTCAGCTCAGGCGGCGTGCTGCTGCAGCTGCAGGTGGGCGAGGAGGTGTGGCTGGCGGTCAACGACTACAACGGCATGGTGGGCACCAGGGGCTCCGACAGCGTCTTCTCCGGCTTCCTGCTCTTCCCCAACTAGGGCCTACGCCGGCCCCCGGGCTGCCCCAGCTCCCTCATTTTCCCTGCATGAACCCACCCTGCCGGCCACACCAGCCAGCCTCTGCGTCCTTGCTCAGGCCATTCTCCCCACCTGATGGACTCCTCCTCCGGGAAGCCCGCCTTGACTCCACTGCCCCACGAATTCTCTCCCTCCTCTGAGCTCCTTCAGGAGGCACTGCTTTGACACTTAACCAATACCTTCTGGTACTGTCATTAGTCTTTTCCGAGTCTTGGAAGAGGCGGGGAGATATAGAAATAAATAATTAAATCAATAAATCCACATGCTCAGATTCCTCGCTGCCAGCTCCTTGAAGAAGCAGGTGTCTTCATCGGCTTCGCACCTGCCGCAGGTGTCGGTGGGCTCCAAACCCAGACGGGGCACCTACCTGGGGCTTAGTCAGGGTGGGTGCAACGTGGAGACACCCAGCACCACTCGGCTGTTTGGGAGAGAGATGCTCAAGTGTGGCTGAAGGCCGCGAGAGGGTGCCGAGGGGTCATCTGCCGTCATTGGTCTGCATGAGGGGCACTGCCACCAGTACAGGGACCCATGCCCACAGGTAGACGGGAGTGCGTTTGAATTCCCAGACCCGTGTTGAGCTATGTTGAATTTCAGGAGCGCCTGTCACGGGAGAGGTTTGGGCTCAGGTGAGCCCAGGGTAGATACAGACCAGATGCGCCAAGGATTTGTGTCAAATTAATGAGCGAACTAGGGTGAATGCATGAAAGAATCAGGGAGTAAATGAATGACTAAAAGCAGAATAAAGGAATGAGTGAATAAAGAAAATCATAATAGCTACCACTCATTGAGCACTTACTATGCACCAGGCATTGTGCCGGCCCGTCTCTCAAGTCCTTTAATACTTACAGCCACGCTCGGGGATGGGCAGGACTGGACGAGAGAGTCTGTCTCCTGGATGCCTGATTCACCATCTGACACCCGCCACCTCCCTGCTGTCAGGGTTTCACTGTGAGGGGCCTGACAGTTTGGCCTGGCTGCCCCGATCCTTGCTGGGGGACCAGGAGGCTCGCTAGGAGCTGCAGCACTTTTGCTGTGACAGCCACGAGAAGCGATTGACGGTTCAGGTTCAAAAAGATAAAAAGTGTAACTTTCCTGTGCAGACGGCAGGTCCCACCACGGGGCCCAGTGAGACCCCAGGCTCCCTCAGGCCTGGGAGAAGCTGCCCTGGCCTGGCTGGGGTCTCAGTTTGGTTCCACAAGGCCCCACGGAGCTCACAGAGGCACCAGCCAACCAAGGTGGGCGGGCTGTCAGAGCAGCTCTGCCCGTGAGGTTCCTTCATCCTGTGGACCCCCCTTTCCCACTCCCACAAATCCTCCATCCACCCAGATACACACTCAACTGTCAGGATTCAACACAAAGATCGCCTCCTCCATGAAGCCTTCCCTGGTTCTCCCCTTTGTGTCCCCACAGAGCCCTCCACAGACTTGGACCATAAACTCGTGACCCTTTAGAGCCCAGGTTCCCAAATCTGGTGGTACAACAAAGTTCTCTGCACATCTATTTACAAAACAAAAGACAGAGTTCTGGACCCAAGGCTGTCTCATGAAGGTTTGGGGAGGACGGCACAGGAGGTGAGTGGGCGGTTGGCCTGGTAAATCCAATGTACGTAGTCCACCAACCGCCTTTGGAGCACTTATTTCCTTATAGGTCTGCCTCCCCCACAGGCCTCTGAGCATCCTTGAGGGTGGGTCCGCTTTGATGCTTGTCTCATAGCAAGGGCATGTGTCAGAGGGGAGGGGCGGAGAGAGAAAGACACTCATACTCACGCACACTCAGCAAGGGAGAGAACAGAGCAAGGGCATGGCTCTCGGGCCCCTGGCAGGGCCGGGGCCAGGGTCACGGGGCCAGTCCGCTCACAGCTCTCCCTCCATCGACACTCTGCCGTGTGCCGGGCGATGCCCCAAGTGCTACACGCTTCTTCCCATTTCTCTGTTGTTTAAAAATCAATAGCCCACTTATGTCGGCCGCAGGGTCAGCTCAGAAACCTGTGCTTCGGAAACGACAATTTTTATGCCATGTTTATTTTCCATAATTGTTTCCTTGTTGTTCTCTCTTCGTCAGGAGAGACGGGCCTTTGAAAATGCCAGCTTGTCTCTGGGCTGAGGGGAGCCGGGCAAGGGTTTTTAAGGGGGGCAGGCAAGAAGGGGAGGGGTGTGGAACGGGAACCAGAATGGGACCCCGCAAGCTGCAAGGACTCTCTCAGACCGCGGGCTGTGGAGGGTTCTGTGTCTCTTTTCTACTGTTTGTAGTGTCGTCCCCTCTCTGTCAGGGATGCAAGTCAGCAATCTCATGGTGCAGAGACCAGCTGGCTCCCATTCATGGACCAAGACCCAGAGACCCCCCCGCTCCTGATCCTAATCCAGGCTAAGGATCCTGTCCCCTCTTCTTAGAAATAATACTGTTCCCAGGTTTGTGTTGGGCGCCCACCGAGAGCCGGCACTTAGCCAGGCCCTCCCTGGACGTGCAGGGCTCCCTCACCGGCCCCACGACAACCCCAGGAGGGGGGTGCCCAAGCCCCCAATTCATGTACGAGGACACTGAGGTCAGTACACATGCCTGAGGCCACATAGCTCGAGAGAGGCAGAGCTGGGCTTCAAACTCGGGATGGGGCTGATTCCTAAGCCAGTGGCCTCACCCCCTCCCCGTGCTTCCTGTTCTCAGCCTCGCACTGCTCCCACCCTGAGGTCAAGCCCATCTGTCCCATTGCCATGGCCACCGAGGAATGAGAGGCCCGGGTCCACACGGCCTCAGGGACCCTCAGACGGACCCTGGACCTGCTCAGAGCCTTGCCTTCTCCTCCCCCGGCCTGGGTCCCTTGGGTCTACAGTCGGCTGAGCCCAGAGACCCTTTGGTTTTGTCAAGCTCGCCCCTTCCTCCCCTTCCCCGCTGCAGGCAACACCTCATTCCCATCAGGCAGCATCCGCACGCCCAACGCTTTTCCATCTCCAAGCACAGAGGTCAGAGGGTTTTCCTGACCCACGGCTGCTCCCCGCGCCTGCCCATGACTCCTGAGAGGGGGTCCCGGGGTCTCGGCCACAGCCTCTACCAGGGGGCCGGGGCCTGGTCCGAATCCTGCATCGGCCTCTTGCGGGAGCTGTGGGCTCCAGCAGCCACTCCATTGTGCCGTTTATCACAGAAGCCGCGAAACCGCGTGTCATTAACGCCAGCCTCCCCAGTGGAAGGGCCGCTCCCTGCGCCGAAGCACGGCTGACTCGCTGCGGCTCTCTCCAGGCCCCAGCGCACAGAGACTTGACTCGCTCCCCTCTTGGCCTCAGTTTCCCCATATGTAAAGTGAGCGGAGTGGGGCCGTAGACCTCTAAGCCCTGACTTGGTGCGACTCCAGGATCAACGAGCAACGGGTCCTGCCGGTGCCTATTATCGCCATCAGCTTCAGGCCCTGCTGGGAGCAGAGGAAGGGGCATAAATAAATAATGACCACATTTAAACGCATTTTTCATGATTAGATTATTTTCCGAGAGCAGGCAAAGAGCAGGGGTGCCAAAATGAGAAGAAAGCAGAAGAGACGAGCCCAGAAAGGGGAAGCCTGGGATGTGGCAGGATGTGAACAATTGACGTGTGCACCGCACTTCACAGGTTTCCCTCCTCCTTCTGCTCCGCTGTCCCAGCCGAGCCCCAGGTGCCCTGTACCACCTGCAGAGCAGGTGCAGTGAGCGTCCCGTCATAAAGCAGGGGCCACTGGGGCTTCCTCAGCTGCCTTGGCTGAAAAGTGGCAGAGCCCGAATACAGATCCAACCCCAAGTCCAGCCCTGAGGCACCAGGCAGGCCACGTTCTCATTTCGTTGAGGGACACCCCTGCCCTCTGTGGAAAATCACGAGGGCGGGCCCTTGGCAGTTTGCCCCCGGCTGTGGACACCTCCCAGGACAGCCTGTTCTCCCCACAGCTGCTGAGCCAGCGAAACCCAACTCATGCCCACCCACCCTCTTTACAGTAAACCCCTCCAGATTGCAGAAACGGGACCTGAAACTGTCTGAGGGCAGCAGGGGGGGGGGGGGGGGGGGAGTGGGGTGACAGGGAGGGGGGCCAGCCAGCTGGGCCTGGAAGGGGGCCGCCAGGGGAAGGCCCCTCCTGCCTCTGGGGAATGGGACTTCCGCTTTGGACGGAGAGCAGCAGGCTCTGGCTCCAGGTCGCACTGCTGCCCGGCCCGCGGCATCCCAGGACGCCGGCTCCCAGGTGAAGGTGGGCTCGGTGCGGGGGGGCTGGCTGCAGGACCAACAAGGTGGAGGGCGGTGCTTCCCAAAGTGCAGGCTTTGCAGCCGCTGCCTCAGAGCCCCCTGGGGCTTTAACAGCGAGGGTTCCTGGGCCCAGACCCTGGGAGTCAGACTCCCTCTGGGGGAGCTTGTGGGTCTGCTGTCACCCGGGGCCCCAGGGGATGGGGAGGCGGCCTAAAATGTGAGCCACCAACGTAAGGGCTTTGGGGTCATCGAGACTGAAGCTGAGTCCTGCTTTTGTCTCTTAGGTGCTGGTGATCTGGGACAAGTCACGTAACCTCTCTGAGCCTAGACTTTCTTTGGGGATAACGGAACCTTTCAGGGCTGCCGCGAGCCCTCAAGGACATCGGGCTCAGCCAGGGCTCAGCACACTGCCTGATGCAAGAAATGCCAGAGGCAGAGGTGAAGTTAGAACCCAGGCCCCGCCACCTGGCACTTCTCTGACACCTGCCTTCTCTTATTTCCTCGCAGTCTGCTGAGAAAGCGCAGCTTGACTCTTTCAAGAAAATAATTTGACTTGCGGGTGGAGTTGTAACTAGTTATTGGTCCTGAGGGAACTCGATAATGTTTGCAAAGGAGAGGTGGGATCAGGCATGCACTAGGGACCTCATTCCTTTTAGGCTCTATCTCATTTACTCTTCTGGCAGCCCTGACAGGTAGAAATCAACTTGCCAAAGAGGCTCAGAGAGGTTAAGACACTTACCTGAGGTCACGCAGCAAGGTGGCAGCAGAGGGGGAGTTCAAGGTCAAGTTGGCCTGAATCTAAGTCAGGGGAAAAGGCACTGCTGGGGCTGGAAGGGGATGGATGGGTCAGTAATGTGGAGAAAAACGTGAGGAGCAAGGCGGACAGGGTGATGGAGGGTGAAGGCATAGGGCTGTCAGACCTGATGAGGTTGAGTCCTCGCCCAAGTCTCAGACTTGGTGGCCCCTGAAATGGGCCAGAATCCAGACCTTCCCGCTCCCCCTATCTCCCCCCATCTCCCCCCGCTCCCCCCACCTCCCGCTTCCCCAAGAAGGCCCTGCAGCTGGTTAGAGCGCACCACCCCTGGGCTGCCCTGCCTCAGACTCCGTCTCCCTGAGCCCAATCTCGCAAAGGACCGGATCCTTTCCACTTTTCCAACCATCTCCCGTCAGGTCCCGAAACTTGGAGATTCTTGGATGATGGTGATAATAAAAAAACAGCTCACACCCATCAAACACTTCCGACGTGCCAGGCTCTGTCGTAAGCCCTAACTCATCCATCCTCCTGGAACTGTGTGAGCTAGAGATTCGCCTTATCCCCATTTTATAGAGGGGGACACTGGCCAAGAGAGGAGAAGTGACTTGCCCAAGGCCTTAGCTAAGAAGTGGCAGAGGCCTGATCGGGACCCTGGCAGCGTTGTTTCCTCATGACCCTCCGGGCCGCTCAGCACCGGGGGCTGCTGCCTAAAACAGGAGCCAGAACAGGAAGGAAACAGGCTCAGGGAGCGCCGGCCCTGCTCTACGCGCAGCCTGTGCGGGAGCTCCTCGCAGGCTGTCTGGCTCCAAAGCCCCTGTTTTAACCACCAGGTGGAGGGGCCTCCATGCAACACCCCGTGAATTTCCAGATCCAGTGGGACGGGGTTTGAATCCAAGCCGCATGGGGGCTGTGTGACCGTGATCGAGGCCCTCGCCCTCTCTCATGCCCAGTTTCCTTCCTATAAAATGACAAAGCGGGGTGCTCTCTCAGGGAGCTGTTGTAAGCACCTAAGCAAATAAGATAACGGCATGAAAGCATTTGGCACAGAGCCTGGCACCTGCAAAGTGCCCAATGCACGGATTATGAAAGTTGTCAAATTGTCATTTCGTAAAACCTCCAGCAAGAGTGGGAACTGGTGCTTCCTCAACGGGAAGCAGGATCATCTCCCTGAGCCGCCCTCTCTGCGGAGCACGACAGAGCCTGAGCCGGTCACTCGAAGCCCTGGCCTCACCCGCTTTTGCAGCCTGCCTTCCTTGGCTCCCAGCACGGGCTCTGGCGTAACTCAGGGGTCTGGGCAATGAATGGTCAGGACTAGACTGAGGGGCTGAGGCCGACTTCCTGAGCTCACGAGCCCATAATCAGCAGGTTCTCTGGGCGCAGGAAGGCGTCCACTGCCACATTCCAGGTCGGCTCAGCCGGCACGAGGCAGAGAGAGGGGTTTGGCCATGGTTGTGCCGTTAACCAACTTGCTGGGGGACTTTGGGCAGGTTGCTTTCTAATGCTTGAGCCTCAGTTTCCCCATCATCAAGAGTGCTGTGAGGATCAGACAGCAGCAGCGAGGCTGAACAAGAGCTCGGAACTGCACAATTCTTTCCTAGCCGTGGCCTCCCCTGGATCCTCAGCTCCCCTGGGAGACGGGCAGGGACCACTCTGCTCTCCCATTTTAAAAGCAGGAAACAGCTCAGCCTCTGTGGGCTGAGGGGCTATGGGGGAAGGCTTTCTGGAGGAGAAAGCCTTTGACCTGAGCCTTGAAGGATGGGGAGAATTTGGATCTGGGCAAAGGTGGAGGGGGCTGCCTCGGTAGGTAATGAGCTGCCCATCACCGAGATGGTGCAAGCCACGGATGGAAGAACCCTCGGCAGAGATATTATTGAGGAGGCTTAACAGTAGACTGAGGGTTCCTCAAAAAGTTCAACACAGAATGACCATAAGACCCAGCAATTCCATCCCGAGGTACATAGCCAAAAGAATCCAACACAGGGATTCAGATGAATCCTTGGACAGGAATGCTCACAGCAGCGCTACTCACAAGAGCCAAAAACGGAGACTTCCAAAAGCCCATCCACAATGAATGGAGACACAGACCAGAATGTGTCCCTACGGTGGAATATTACTCAGCCGTAAAAAGGGATGAAGTGCTGACACGTGCTACAACGTAGACGGACCTCAGAAGCACGATGCTAGATGAAGGAAGCCAGACACAAAAGGCCACGTATTGTGACTCCATTTACACGAAATGTCCAGAACAGGAAAATCCGTAGAGTCAGAAGGCAGGTTAGCGGTTGCCGCGGGCCGAGGAGGGAAGTGGGACTGAGGTGTAACTGCTTAGTGAGCACAGAGCTTTAGTTTGGGATGACGAAAATGTTTTGGAACCAGACAGAAGTGGTGGTTGCACAGCATTATGAACGTGCTAAATGCCACGAGATGTTGCTTTAAAATGGTTAAATTTATGTTACGTGAATGTCACCTTGATTAAAGAAAAAAATAGGCTAAGTTTGGACTAAATGAATTTTAAGGTCCCTCTGTCCTGAGAATTAGTGCCATGGGGCACTGACCCTGCTGACCAGGTCAAGACAGCCCAGGGCTTCTTCCTGGTCCTCTGGGATTAAGAAGGGGCCAGCACTGCCCTCTCACCAGGCCCACAGCCTTTGGAGGGACCTGAGAATATTCCGCCAGAAGAGATGGCCTGGTGTGCTTGGCAGGGACACTGGCTTCAGTGCCAGACAGGCCTGGGTTCGAGTCCTGGCTGCAGTCCTTCCTGTGTGACCCTGAGAAAGTGGCTGGGCCTCTCTGAGCCTCAGTCTCCTCTTCGGTGTAGAAATAATAGCTTCCTCCACGCAGGGCTGCCCTACGGATGTACAGTGGCCCACTGTGGAGGTAGCCGAGGCACCCTGACTTCTGAAGCCCTAATGAATGAGAACACCTGCAGTAAAACCCAAAACCCGCCACCACGGCCATCAAGGCCCTGACCTCCTGTCTCTTTGCCCCCTCTGGCCACACTGGCCTCGCTGCTGGTCCTCCACACTCCAGGCCCTGTTCTACCACTGGGCCTTTGCCCCTGCTGTCCATTTCTCCCGGAACATTCTTGCCCCAGCCCTTTCTGAACCTTCAGTTCTCAGCCTAACCCTCACATCTCAGAGACACCGTCCCCAGCCAGCAAACTTTCCTGGTGGGAGGACTTCCCTCACAAAACCAGCCCCCTCCCGCCCCAGCCCACGACTCTCCCCCCAGGCCCCCTTGTATCCTGTCGGAGCACCCGTCACGGTCTCTAACGCTTCCTATTTACTTGTGGGTTGGCCTGTTCATCGTCTGTCTCCCCCTGAACTGCCAGCCTCAGAAGGCAGGGGCCATGCAGGCTCTGTGGCTGGGACACACTCAGCCGCCACATGAACTGAGGAAGGAATGAACAAGCGTGAGGAGTCCCCATAGGAGTAACCCAGCCCACCTGCTTGTCCCCCCACAGGAAGCAGCTGAGACGGTGCGGCGATGAAGACCCTGACCATGGGCGGCATCCTGGCGCTGCTGCCACTGCTGCTCCTGGGTCCACTCGACGTCTCCCGGGCCCAGAGCAGCTGCCCCGCGTCCCAGGGAATTCCTGGAATTCCCGGCATCCCTGGGTCACCAGGCACTGACGGCAAACCCGGGACCCCGGGGACTAAGGGAGAGAAAGGTACTGCGGGCTTTGGGGACACAAGCCTGTCACTCAACAAGGCCCCTTTCTTGCCTCCCAGGTCACAGCTGCCTGCCTTTGAGGTCAAAAAAGCACCTGCCAATCCACCAGCTTGCTGAGCCCTCGCCATAAATTTGCAATAAGTTTGCAAGGAGGGAACTCTAATCCCCATTTTACAGATGGGAAAACTGATGGCCAGAAAGGTTACTGACTTGCCCAAGGGAGCCCAGTAGATGTTGAGGCTAAGACCAGACCATGGCTCTCTTACAACTAAACCCAGATAGAGACAGAGCTCCCCTGCGGCCAGGCGGTCCTGGGTCAGCTCCAGGCAAGCGGCTTCCCCTCTCCGAACTGCTGCTTGCTCACAGAGGCGATGGTGCCTTTGCGGGACTGTCACAGGGTTCAAATGGGACTTCCCACCTCGAAAGCGCTTGGGCAGAACGCAGGTCACTCATTCATTTCACTGCAGCCAGCCACTCTCCTCGCATCATCTCGTTTAATCCTCACGGTCCCACAAAATAGCATCACCCTCATTTCACAGATGAGGAAGCTGAGCCTCGAGAGTGTGACTCCATCAAGGTGACACAACTAATAGTGGCAGACGTGACCTGAGAAGCACACTTGTCTGTCCGCAGGGCCTGCACTCTCACCACTATACTCTGCCACTCTGCTGGGAAAGAGGGTTTCTCTCATGTTGTGACAGACCAAGGGGAGGTGGCCGCTTGGAGCAGTGGAGTGAGAAGGCGCCTGAGGCCCACTTCCAGGGCCAGCAAGAAAGGCCCTGATAGATTAAGGATGTCTGCCATGGGAGAGGGAGCAGAGAGAGAGACAAGCATGCCAAGCATTCGTAATCAGCTCCAGGCTTAGACCCAGACAAGGGCGCCTGTACGAGCTTGTGAGGAGGGCAAGCCCAGCACCCTCCTTAGGAAGACACTGCTCCCCACCCCACGGGTCGGTCCCCTCTGCTGTCAAGCACATCGCAGACTCAGAAAGCTGGGCTGGAAGGAGACTCAGAGGCCCTCTCTGACCCCCTGCTCTTTTTCACAGATGGGAAGCTGAGGCCCATAGAGGAACAGGGACCTGCCCAAGGTCACACAGCCAGGCCCCCCGTCCCCCAGCCTGGGGCTTCTTCCTTGGGCTGTCAGTGACCTCCGACCTCCTCCTTTCTCTTGTCTCTGCTTTTCCAGGGCTGCCGGGGCTAGCTGCACACCGCGGCAACTTCGGAGAGAAGGGGGAGCCAGGGATTCCTGGGAACCCAGGAAAAGTGGGCCCCAAGGGCCCCGCTGGCCCCAAAGGTGCCCCAGGGCCCCCAGGAGCCCGTGGCCCCAAGGGAGAATCAGGAGACTACAAGACCACACAAAAGATTGGCTTCTCAGCCACGCGGACCATCAACATCCCCCTGCGGAAGGACCAGGTCATCCGCTTCGACCACCTGATCACCAACGTGAATGACAACTACCAGCCTCGCAGCGGCAAGTTCACCTGCAAGGTGCCCGGCCTCTACTACTTTGCCTACCACGCCAGCTCGCGGGGGAACCTGTGCGTGAACCTCATGCGCGGCCGGGAGCGCATCCAGAAGGTGGTCACCTTCTGCGACTTCGTCCACAACACCTTCCAGGTCACCACGGGTGGCATAGTCCTCAAGCTGGAGCTGGAGGAGACCGTCTTCCTGCAGGCCACCGACCGGAACTCCCTGCTGGGCATGGAAGGGGCCAACAGCATCTTCTCTGGGTTCCTGCTCTTCCCGGACAGAGAGGCGTGACCCATGGGGCTGACTGGTCCCCTCCCCACTCCCTCTGCCGCCAGCAATGCTCACTTTATCCCCAACACCACCCCCCACCCAGCAAAGCGTCCAGTAGGGCGCCACAGATGTTGCCGAATGAATGAGCAAATAAACTCCTTAAGGCCAAGGGACAGTGGTCTAATTCAACCGTGTCCCAGCTTCTGTGTCAACACAGTAGGTGCTCAGAAATGCTGTTTGAATGCTGGTTGAATGACTAAACAATGAATGAATGAATGAATGAATGAATGAATGACTTCTGAAAACAGAAACTCTCTCTAATTGGAGGTGCCTGGAAGATCAGACCCTGCGTCCAGCTCTGTGACAGCCACACAGTGGGAGACGGGGAGGGAACACCATCTATCAAGCACCCACTACACTCCCAGCACGGGGCCAGCCCCTTTCCTCATTCTCTCACTAGTCCCCACACTCATCCTTGGCGATGGGTGGCATCCTACCCACTTAAAGGGGAGAAAACTGACGATCAAGGGACAAGGGGGTTGTCCTTGATCCCACAGCAGAGCTGGGATTCAAGGGCAGGTCTGCCCACTGATGACCTGAGACCTCTTTCAAGACAACATGTCTACACCAGCCCCTAACGGGGTTTTCTGCTTGTAACATCACATACCCCAACCCCAGAGACCCAGGGGTCCGCCTTGGTTGACCTTGGAAACCAAGACCCTTCCCCTTTTCATTCTCCCCACATGCTCCCCTTCCAATGTCTTCCCAGCCTGGCACAAGCTCAGCCATCCAGTTAGAATAAATGTCACTCCTCTGCTCAATAACCTTCTGTGGCTCCCCACTGCCCAGGGGATATAGTCCCAGCCCGTAAGCCTGGCCATCAAGGTTCTCTACGGATCGGCCTCCCAGTGTCACTCCCTCCTCTCCTGGATGAAGAACATCTCCGCCCAGACCAACCGGGCCCTTTCTGTCTTCTAGGCAAGCCCGTGCTTTCTTGCCTCTCGCTGTTCTTTCTCCCCGCTCGCTATGCCTATCTAACCGCCCTTTCAAACCTCCTTCAAGCCAGCCCTCCGGCTGAAGCCGCACCACTCCAGCCCTCCCAGCCCTCGCTCCTCTGACCTCACAGCTGGGCTGTGCACGCCTCACCCTGCCCGTCCCTGAACCCCGCAGAGCCCCAGATGCACAGCAGCCGCTCAATAAAGACTCGTTGCCTGATTGGCCAAGACCACACGCTCAGGACCCGCCCGCAGTCCCCGCGCCGCACCTGCTCTCTGCAGCCCCTCCTACCAGCCCTTCTCCACCGAGGCCGTCGACCAATCCTGGCCCGAGGTGGGCGGGGTTTGCGGTGCGCTAGCCGGTCACACAGGGTCAAGGCACCAGTCGGGACTCCTGTTTGGCTGCCGTGTTTCTCAGGACCCCATTCACTGGGCGAGCTTCTGACTCATCTTCTGGGTCTCAGGCCTGGCCTTTGACCTGCCCCACCTTCAGACTTTCCGACAGAGCGTCGAGCATTTTCTCCAAGGACTCAGCCTTCTTTTTGCTGCTTGACTCCTTTAGTATAAACTGCCTGCCTGCCCTGTGAGTGTAGTAATAGCAGTTAGAATCATAACAACAACACCGCAGTGATTTACTGTGCACCCAGTGCTTTAGGAACGTCAGCTCACTCAATCCCCACGGCAAACCCTAGGAGGTACATAGTATTATCCCCATTTTACAAGTAAGAATCTGAGGCTCAGAGAAGGCAAGTGATTTGCCCAGGGCCACACAGGTGACAGGTGCACAGCCCAGACTGGAGCCTGCTTCTGTTTGTCTCAAAGCTCTTGCTAAACGTGTAGACATACCACCTCCTTGCAGCCCCCCTCACCTGCTGGAATTCTCTTCTGCAGCCCCCCTCCACGGTCCACCAGCCTCTTACCTGAACCCATGGGACCTCAGGAGTCCACGTTCTCGAGCTTCTGCAGGTGGGTCTGTCCAAACAGAGCTACACTGCACACCAGAGCAGATCTGGCTGCTCGTGTCGAGCACATGCAGAACACCCTGCCTCGCTGCAAGGCCCCCCCACCCCGACTCGCTGAGCCTGCCGCCTTTGCCCCACCAGACGCCTGGCAGGACACTGAGCAGTGCCCCTCTCGTGCCCTCCCCACCCAGCTTCCGGGGTTTCTCTGCACATTCAGCCCGTTACACTCAAGCACCCCTTGCTTGGCACAAACACGGGTGTATCTAAACCCTTCACCTTTATTGCTCTTTTCCACCCGGTGGGGAGGGGTCACCTCCACAGCTCTCTGGGGACACGGCCGAGGTGTCATCACAGGAACCAGGACCAAGAACAACGGAGAGCCCAGAAGTGACCTCAGATGGGTCTCCAGACCTCGCCTACCCATCACTGCCCAGACGTCTCCTTTTCCCCTTCGCCCTTCCTTGTGTGGATGGGGACGGGGTTGAAATCCAGATCTCCTGGCTGGGCTAGCGGCTGGACAGGGGGAGGAAGGGAAGTGCTTCCCCTCAGGGCCGTGACCCTTGACCTTCGTACACCCACCTTGACCCTGACTCAGAGCCCTTTTAGTTGCAAGTGACAGAAACCTCCTCAAACCAACTTAGGAGAAAAGGAAGGACTCATCAGGCGAGCCCAGAGGTGTCCTTCAGGACCCAGGAGCAGGTGGGACAGCCCAGTTCAGTGGACAGGGACGCCCCCAGGTCAGGGGCGTGTCCCTCTGACACCTCCCACTCTGAGCTTCTCTCTGCAGATTGGCCTCAACGGTTAAGGCAGGTGGAGGAGGACGGATGCCAGCAGCACCAGCCTTGGCCACCAAGTTAGCCCCTCCCCTCGTGAAAGGGACATGAGACCAATATCTCCAATTCCAGTTCCCAGGAGAGGGGACCTGGAGCGAGGATCCTCCCGGCCTGGTCAGCCGAGGTCAAGAAGGAGCGGGCTATAACAATAACCCTAGCTCGCGATCGTGGATCTAAACGCCCGGCGTGTGCTCTCTCCTTTACTAGTCACGACAAGCCTGTGGGGGGAGATGTCCAAGTCACGTGGTTCTCAGCCTTCATGAGCATCACCAGGAGGGCTCGCCAGGATTTGAGTTTCCCAAGGGCTCCCGCGTGATGCCGCCTGGAGGACCACACTCCAAGAACGGCTGCTCTAATCCTCTTGCTCCCATTCCACAGATGAGAATACTGAGGCTTGGGGAGGGGGTGTTCCTTGCCCCCGTCACACGGGAGATCTAGGGTTGAGACCCAGGCCTGCTTCGCCCAGGGATCCTGCGTTAAGCTCTGCGCCCTATTACCCAGACTGCAGGGCCCAGCCTGTGGGCAGGGGCAGTGGTGGGAGCAGTGTGGGCGGCCCCACTGAATGTCTGCTGCCTCCTGGCCACAGTGCCCCGCCCGGGCTTCTCTGCCTCCACCCCGGGGGATCCTGACCCGCCTGCCCCTCCCGGTGACCCGCAGTGCTCTGAGCCAGTTAAGAAGAGGAAAGGAGGGGAAAGGGCAAAGAAGAAGGAAGGTGAGGGCTTCCTGGGTGATAATGATAACGGCTCGCACAGTGCACGGTGCTGAGCCCTCAGTGAACTCACGTTCCATTTTCCAGAAGGGAACAGAGTCCCAGAGCAGTGAGTGACCTGTCCGACATCACACAACTAGTAAGTAATAGAACAGGGATTCAGCGGGAGGCAGCCCAGCTCTGTTGTTGATGCTCTCCTTGCTGCTCCATTATGGAAGGTGGGGGACCCCTGGGGGGCTGTGTGGTGTGGCAGTCGGGGGTACTGGCTCTTGAGTCGGAGAGACCCAACTTCAAATCCTGCCCAGGCTCCTTACCAGCTGTGTCAAATGACCGCCCCGGTCTCCTGTTTTACTCTTACAAATAATGCGTCCTGGTACGCATCCTCGATGCTTTTCTTGGATTAAATTCCTAGAAGTGAATTCTCCAGGGGAAAGGACGTGCAAACTTTGAAATGTGTTTCCAGATGGAGAGATGGGCTATTAAGGTTGAACATGCCAGGCCAGCTCCAGGCTTGCTGCCACCAGGGGGGAGCAGACACCAGGAGAAGAACGGCCTGGAAGAGGGGCTGGTGGGCGGGCGGATGAGATGGGACCCAACCATGGGAGCCCCTCCCTCTCCTCTCTCTTCTCCTCGAGCCCGTCCCACCTCCTGGGTGGGCTATGGGCTTCCAGGTGGGGCTGCGGGCCGGCTCTGAAGACCCAAGTCCCTCCAAACCAGGGTCCTCAGGGTGTGGCTCCAGCATCGGCACCACCTGGGAGCTTGTCAGAAACGCAGGTTCTCAGGCCCCGCCCCAGACTGGCTGAAGCAGAAACTCTGGGGTGGGGCCCAGCAATCACAGGCCCTCCAGGTGGTTCTGATGCGGCCACCATTTGAGAATGGCTGCTCTAGGCCCGGGGGTGGCCGAGTGGTTAAGTTCACGTGCTCTGCTTCAGTGGCCCAGGGTTTCGCCGGTTCGAATCCTGGGCGCGGACATGGCACTGCTCATCAGGCCGCGATGAGGCAGCGTCCCACACAGCACAACCAGAGGCACTCACAACTAGAATCTACAACTATGTACTGGGGGGCTTTGGGGAGAAGAATGAAAAAAAAAAAAAGCCACTCGGCCACGGGGCCGGCCCCGTAAAAAGCAATCTTAGCTAGCAAGCTGCACAAAGTCTGTGGGCTGGACCTGCTGCCCTGCTCTAAACCCAGGTCTGGCTCCAGCCTTGGAAGGAGAGGAGCAGGAATTTGAACCCAGAGCTGCCTGATCCCCAAGCCAGATGCACCGTCCGTTAAGCGAGGCTGCCAGCTTCCAGTCTCAGGACAGCGACTGAAAAACTCTCTGGGCCTCATTGCCCTTGACTGTAAAATGGGCCTTGCAGTCCCTGCCCTGAGTGATCTCAGGTGCTGGGTCCCCAATTTTAGTGGGCAAAGAAGTCGCCTGAAAACTTGCGGTGCCTGGGCCCCATCCCAGAGGTTCTGACCTGTAGGATCGGCGGGGGGACCCAAGAATCTGCACTTTCCTCAAACGCCCCAGGGGGTTCCACCGCAGGTGGCCCCCTGTCCCCCGTGAAAGGGCTGAGTGATGGCATGGACGCTGTGACTAGAAGTTGCCCAGCCTCCACCCTCAGGCGTCCAGTGGCTTTATGGGGTCAAGGGAAAAATGGGAAACAGACCTCTTGTCTGTTGAAACCCACAGGAGACGAGAAATGCAGCGAGGGAAGAAAGCCTGGGGGCTCAGGAATGAGAGGGACAGTGGTCCCAGAGAGGCGGTATCCAAATCCCACCTCTGCCACTTACAGGCTGTGTGTTCTTGGGCTAATCACTTAACCTCTCTGAGTTACCATTTCCTCATCTGTAACATGGGAGTGATAATCGTACCCACCCCAGCAAGCTGATGAGGGTTAAATGCGATTCAACGTGGGAAGCCCCCCAGCACACAGAATGTTCTCCACAAACGCAAGCTACAGTTATCGATGGTGGGCTGTTATCGGAATTGGGGTGCTGTGATGGAGCAGGGCTCCTCAAATTTAATGTGCACAACACCCACCTGGGGTCTTGCTGGGGGGCAGTCGGTGCTGCTGAGCCCAGGACCCTTCAAGCGGTGAGGGTCAGGAGCGCTGGCTCAGCATGTGGACGTGCCGTGAGCTGGAATTCTCTCGTCCGCGGGCAGCACAGGGGCCCGCACTCAGTGACGAGTCTCTTACTGTTATTGCTGCCGTGGTGGTTGTTGTGACTGTGTTCTGACGGCCATGGTGAGGGAGTTGATGGGCAGATGGAGGAAGGACGAAGTGGGGACAGTCCGTTTCCCCGACGCTGAGCACCCCTTGCTCTGAGCACTGTGGGTCTCACTCCCATTTCTCCTCTAAGTCCTCATCTTTCTGGTCTCCTGCTGACAGCGGGGTACCAGGTGCCCTGCCTTAACCCCGTACCTAACACACGCGCAGACACACGCCCTCCTCTCAGAGCAAGCGGCGAGCTGCGTTTATTTTTGCACGTAGCCAGGAGGCACGCTGTTGACCAGATCCTGGAGAAAAGGGAATGTTTGTTCAAGAAATCCAGCAGGGCCCACCCAGGGAGGGACACCCACAGGGAGGGGACCTGGCAGAGAGCAGGAAGCACCCTGGACGGCAAGTCAAAAGCTCCCAGTTCTAGGCTGGCCTTGGAACCTACTTACTGTGTGACCTCAGACAATTTGCTGCCCCTCTCTGAGCCTCAAATTTCCCCACAGAAGGAGGGGGTTGAACTAGATCAACTGCATTAGACTCACTTGTGACCGAAACAGATTCTCAGGCCCACCCCAAGCCTACTGATCAGGAATCGCGGGGAGCTTGTGACACGGACAGCCAAGGAGGACATGGTGGGCAAGTCCCCCGTCATCCTCACTCACCCAGCATCCTCACTTATACAGAACACACCCGGGACCCAGCAGGGAACGAAGGAGGCCAGAAACTGACACTTCACAGCCCAGAGAGCCCAGAAGACTCATGTTTATCAAATGAATGAATGAACTCATGGGTGTGTTAGTCAATCAACTGATAGATGAGTCTTTCTTACTCCAGAGAGTCCAGGGCCTAGAGACAGATATAGTGATATATGCTCAGAAAATAGTTCCTGAGTGGAAGGAACAAAGGCGAGCCAGAAGGAATGTCAAATTACGTCCTGCGTAGAGAGGGAATGTAACCATGTCTCGTAGGCCCTCGGGACAATTCCCACCAGAAGGCTCGGCACTTCCAGGGGAGACAGAGGCAGGCTGGCAGGGAGAATCTTGACCGAGATCGTGACTGTGCGGGTGGTACAGACAGTAACCATTTAATCCTCACGGAACCCCCCGACGCGGGCACGGTCCCCATTCAGACACAAGGAGACAGGCTCTTCCCCAGGGTCGCAGTAGAGGACGGAGGCCCCGGATCTCCAGAAAGAGGTGCCAGCAGCCAGTCTGCTGGGGGCGTATTTCCTCCTTCCTCACGTCAGTTCTAGATCTTTCTGCCTCCCCCTCCTCTTTTTCCTTGTGTCTTTCTCAGATTCTTCTCATCCACGCCATCACATCACGTATTTGTCCCTATAAGCAATTACGGCTTCTGGGGCGCAGGGAGAATGTAAACAAGCCGACGGCAGAAAGAGGACAAAAGAAGGAAATACGCCGTTCGGAGAACCTACTGGCGCCAGGCACGGGCCCCATGCTTTGTGCGCGTTCTCACTGGCTTCTCACAAGAGCCCCGCCAGGTTCATTGTGGCTTTGCCACATTCTAGCTGGGTGACCCGGGGCAAGGACGTCACCTCAACCCTGAGCGTCTGTTCCATTGGCTGTAAGATGGAGCCAACGTTGGTTTGAGCCGTAAATGAGCCGGTGTATGTAAAGCGCCTGCCTGGCGCCTAGTAGGCACACAATCAAGAGTGGTTATTGTAAAGAACCGCACGCCACACCTGACACGTGGTAGGTCCTCAACAGATGGTGAGCATCCTCATCTGCATAACGAGACTCGTGGTTGTGGTGAGGTTCGGATGATGTACAAGAGGCGAAAAAGCTTTGCAAACTGAAAAGCCCTGTGCTCACCTTGGAAGAAACTTCGCTTTCGCCTTCCAGGCTGGGTCCGGCTGGGGTGCATGGCTGCGCTGCGGTGCGGGCTCTCGTTCCCGGGCTGGCACCTCGCGGACGGCCCTCCCTGTGGGCAACGGAGTCCATAAGACAGGCAGTCGGGCCCTCGTTGGAGAGCTGTCTGCAGACCTTGTTTGGACCACGTCAGCGAATGTGATTCAAGACAGTACATAGAAGCCAGCCTCGCCGGGCCCCGCCCCAGCAGGGACGTCTGCCCTCCGTCGGGTGGGGGGCTGTGTGACCTGGAGTCACCACTCCCCTTTGAGCTGTTTCCTCATCTATACAATAGGGACAATGGTCCATGGGCTGTGGGCTATGAAGAAGATAAAGGTAACGTTTGTAAGGTACCCAGGGTGGTGCCACACAGGTAGGTGCTCAACGCAGCCAGGAAAGAGAAACGCAGACACCGTGGGGAATCGAGTTGCCCAATTTGTATACCCAGGTGCTCAATGCATGTCCTTTTAATTGGACCCAAGCCAGTCGGGCCTTGGAGACCCAGCGCAATGACGTTAAAATAGCTAATGGGGCAGAGTAAGTCCAGGAGCAGTGGTCCCAGAGTCATCGCCTCACTCGGGTAAGTGACTCTACTCTCTGGGACTCGGTTTCCTCATCTGTAAGATGGGGGGCTTACCCCTGGCCTGTCGGGCTCTTCCTTCTGGGGCACTGAGATGAGGCCAAGGACCGGCCTGCCCAGGTCCTGCTCCCCCGATGGACGAGGCACAGAGCTTGCTCAGGTTCTGGTGCTCCCCAGGCCTGGCTTTGAATCGGGCCCCTCTCGTGGGCTGTGGGGCTGTGGGCCAGTCCCCTCACATCTCTGGGCCTCCACTGCTCATCAGTGGGAGGGGCCATGAGTTATGGCCAGGCCCCCGGGGCAGCCTGCTCTGGAGGGGGAGCACTGGACTGGGAGCCAGGAGACCCGGGTTCGAGTTCTGCCTGAGCATCCACTTGCTGTATGACTTTGGGAACCACCCTTCCCCTCTTGAGCCTCAGTTTCCCTTTCTGTAAAACGAGGAGGCTAAACCAGATGACCTCTGGGTCACCTCAGCTCAGGCACATTAAATTTCTTCCAGGAAGTGATCGATGGTTGGAACCAGGCTGTCCAAAAAGGGTGGTTTAATGATTAACAAATGAGTTCACCAACGAGTTGGAGTCCCCCAGCCGGGTTGAAAGATAAACCCAGAGTGGGGAGTGAGCTCACCGTGCTACAACCCCAGGCCCCAGCCAAAGGTGGCCTGGTGACCTGCCTCCCAGAGCCAGGAATGGCGGGATGAGGGCAGGGGAGGGGAGTTAAGACACCTTTTCACAAAACGCCTCTTAACCTCAGAAGAAGAGAATTGGAGCAGCTACCGTTGACTGAGCTCCTCCTCTGTTCCAGGTGCTGTTCCATCACTTTCTGCGTCTTAACTCGTCTGATTCCCATGAGGCAGCTACCATTATTATGCCCATTTCCCGGATGTGGAAACTGAGGTACAGGGAGGTAAAGTAACTGGGCCAAGCCCTCACAGCTGGTACGTGGCAGAGCTGGGACACGGACTAAGACAGGGTGGCACCTAAGCCACTCTCTTGAAGCATCAATGGTAAAGAATCATTTAATGAGCACCTACTGAGTACCAGGCTCTGTATTAGCTCCTTTGCAGCATGATCCTCATTCACTGTAACAGCGTCCTTGTGAGGAAGGTATCTCATTAATCATATTTTGCAGATGAGGAAATGAAGGCCCAGAGAGGGAAAATGCTTGCCTCCGTCACACAGCTAGAATGTGGCTGAGTTGGGATTCTGACCCAGGTCTGTCTGAGTCCAGGGCCCATGCCCCTTGCATGCCACCAGGCTGGACAGGAACCCTTCCCAGAAACCTCGAGGGGGTGCTCAAGCAGGTGGCAGGAGGAGACACACTGTGGCTTACACAGAATGTGACAAAAGCCCACCAGGCGCCCTCCAGGGCTGGAGGGGAGGGTCCAGGACATCAGCTAGGCAGCGGGGAGACCCCTACGAAGGATGCTGGGAGCTTTGAAGGGCTGTTACTGGGTTCACACCGTATCAGGGCCAGAGGGCAGGTCCCTTTATTGAGCACCTGCTGTGTCCCGGGCGCCACACTAAATTCTTTGTGTTGACTGTCACCAGATTCTTATTGGTGACGTAGGTGCCCTTATTATCATCCCCATTGTACAGATAAGAACACTGAGCCTCAGACAGGTGGAGTCACTAGCCCGGGGTCACACACTTAGCAGGAGCCAAACTCACGTCGGGGTGCCTCAAAGCCTTTCCCTCCCAAGTTCAAGTGCTCACGCCACCTAACGTGCACAGCACAGCATCCGCTGCGTGGCAGGTACACCTGCGCGGCCCCCTCCCGGCTCCCTCTCAGGGCCCTTAAAGGGTTAACTTCCCTGCAGCCCCTGGTTGTCCCTGTTGGTGCCCCATCCTCTCCCCTGCATCGTGAGGACCAGACCAGATCCTTGCTCCGGGCAGCTGACGGGTTCTCTGCTCAGTGGTTCGCGCTCCAGATATTAAATTACTCATAAAATATTTGGCTTATCCCCAAAGCGGCCGCACCTCCTCCCTGCGCCGGCATTCACCTCCCACCACAAGGTCAAGTTCTGCAGCGGAGGGGGCGCTCAGAATGGGAACCGGACTTCATCTGGAATTAGCCTACATTGGGAGATGGAGGAGCCCAGGAAGGAGGAGGCTCTGGTAGGGTGGAGATTTTCCGGGGGAGGGGGATCCTGTCTGTGACCCCCCACTCTTGGTTCCCCAGGCCTGGCCTGAGCTGAAGACTGCTCCCCCAAATCCTGATACTGCAGGGTGCGAAGAGCCCAGAACTCCTGGGGGCCCCCAGCCCCTCAGGACAAGGGCAAGGGTGACCTGGAATAGTTTCCCATTGTCTGAGGGGCAAGTGGTCTCTCCTCTCCTCCTGCCTCCCCCACTCGGTTGTCATGGCAACCACGGGGGTGGGGGAGGCTGGACCACTCAGCTCTGGGCCGGGCTACCCAGCATGCTCTGCTTTCACCCAGTTTCTCCCTCGCTGCCCTTGGGGCAGGCGAGGGGGTGGGGCCCATCCCGCCCTGTCACCAGCGTGCCGAGGGTTCACATCCAGGGGTCACCACCTCCAGTCCGCTGGCTCCAGGAAGGAGGTTTTCCTGCACAGCCCTCAGGAATGGGACTTCTATGAATGTGGGTTGACAGAGAATGATTTGGGGGGTCTCCGTCAAGCCCCCTGCAGTTAATGAAGTCAGTTAAGCCCTGGGATTAGAAGGTCGGGGTCATGGGTACAGACCCATGTTTGCAGAGCAATACCCACCCCACCCCTAGCTCCCACCAGCTGTTTCAGAAATGCCTAATGCCGGTCGTCTAGGGAACTGGTGCGGGAGTGTGCACGGGGCCTGGCAACCCCATCCTGAGCCCCCACAGTCACAGCCCCTCAGAACACTCAGCATGCAGCCTGGGCACTGGGAGCCTCGACTCCTTTTCCTGCCCCACAGAGGACTTACTTTCACAATAGTCGTTTCTACCTTAGCAAGCCCTCATCACTCTGGCCCGGGGTTTCATAGATTCGACGCCCAAAGACACTGGGCTCGGCCTTTGCTGTGGGTACGCTGCCACCAGGTGGCGGTAGTCACTGCCAAGATGCAGGGTTTCCCTGAGACTCCAGAAGGCGGTTTTCCAGTTTACATCGCTCCGCAACAACCAGAAGACGGAATTCCATTGCTTTTCCACTTTTATATTAAGGTTCTAGAACTGTACCAATAGCAGGCTTAAACAAACTCTACATTTTGGCAGTCTAACAGCAGACAGCACAGCCTCTGGAACCAGACTGCCCGAGTTCAAATCCTGGCTCAGCCGCTTGCTGGCTGGGTAACCTTGGACAAGTTACTTACTCTCTCTGTGCCTCAGTGTTTTTCTCTGCAAAATGGAGATGATAAAAAGTGCCTCCTTATAAGGTTGTTGTGAGGACTTAGCAAGTTAACGCACAGGAAGTTAATGCACTTAGAACACGGCCTGGCACGGCATTAAGCTCTTAAAAAGTGTCGGTTGTTAATATTTAAAGATGATGCAGGAGAGCGAAGTTTCAAAAATAATTTGTGTTCTGAGATTCACAGGCATATCCTTCTCCACTCGCTCTGTGACCCGCTGTTTCTAATCTGGTGAGTCGTTTCGGGGCTGCACTGCCAGGCACCCGCAATCCACCCAGATGCCGCCCCCAGCTCTCTCAGCCCCACACTCAAGCCCGTATCCTAAGGGTCCGGGATCTGTCACCTCCACTCCAGGCCCACTGCCGGCCTGATCTCACTCCTGAACTTCTGCAGCCGTCCCCTGCCTCTTGTCCCACTCCTCTCAGATCCAGTCTCCTCAATGCAGCCATAGCGAATTTTCTAAAATAAAATACTCCCCTGCTCAAACACCCTCTGTGGCTCCCCAGCGCCTCCAGGATCAAGTCCAGACTTTTTAGCCGAGTCCCTCTCCCCCACCTCCCGCTCCAGCCTCGTCCTCCTCCCTCTGCTGTCAGAATGCTGTGCTCCTGTCCCAAAAACCTCCTTGCAGTTCATCCAAACCCTCGGGCTCTCTCCCGCTCTGCAGCCTGTGCAGGGGCTGCTCCCTCCCTCCCCTGCCTGCCCAGCTCCTGCCTGCTCAGCCTCAAGACTGGGCTCCTGTCTCCCCTTCTCTGGGAAGCTCTTTCTAATCCCTCTGCAACCTCCAGACAGGGCAGAGACCTTTGCGCACCCTGAACCCTCCGCGTGCGGGAAGAGGCCTGTCTTAGTCCGTCTGTATCCCCAGAGATGCCCCTGCACGCCCTCCGTGAACCTCTGGGGACCAAACCCGGAATGGCCATCCCTCCCTGTTCAGCCTGGGAGGTCCTCTTTCCCACTTTGTTCCAGTACCTCCTACTGATCCTTCCAGGCTTGGCTAAATGGTACCTCCTCCAGGAGCCTGTGGGTACCCCTGGCCCCCATTTCAGCCCTGCATAGAATATTTCACTCCGTCCTCCAGGAGGCAGATGCAATAGGTATGAATTTGACACCCGTCACTCCACGGCTGTACCCCCAGGCCCTGGAAGAGCTCCAGCACACACTCGGAGCTCAAGAAACACGTGTTGAATGAGTGCACAGACGCATGGCCAGGGTTACCAACTAGACCAACGGTTCTCAACCGAGGAGATTTTGACCACCCCCCTCCCCACCTCGGGGGACATTTGGCAATGTCTGGAGACATTTTTGTTTGTCATAGCTGGGGGAGTCAGGGGGTGCTACTGAGATCCAGTGGGGAGAGGCCCAGGATGCTGTCAGACATCCTACGGGGCACCGGACAGCCTCCACATGTCAGTAGCACCGAGGCTGAGAACCCCTGGTCCAGGGCTTGCTCCCTACAAATCCACCCCCTGCCCCAGCACACTGAGGACCCCCGAGGGTGGAACCTGATCGCATTTCTCTGTTTCCTCAGCACCCACCGGAGAGCAGGCACTCAGTCAACAATTTTTTAATAAACTCACGGGGTAGGTAATTCCTGTCCCTTCCTCTCCCCAGCTGCCACCTCTCGCTTGGACCTCGGCCCCAGACAGTGTCATCAGATGCCCCTCCTGGGGCTGTTTCTGGGGCTCAAGGCTCCAGCTTGCCAAGTCCCTCCAGTTTCTGCGGCCCAACCTTCCTTGTCTCAGATTCTTCTGAGCCCCACAGACATGAGGAATAAGCCAGCAGGAAAGGGAGACCACATTTTCAAGATGGCAGGGAGCCCGGCTGGGTGCTAGGGGCCCTGGGAGCCAACGCTGATGGGCCACTAACTTGCTGTGTGACTTGGCTGAGTCCTACCGGTCTCTGGGCCTAGGGTTGGGGGGGTGGAAGGGCAGGCCCCCTCCTCCCGCATGGAGCCCCTCCATGCAGACTGCCTCCTGCAACCTGGGGTGGAGCGAGGCCCTCGGGTCCTCCCTGGAGCCGGGTGCTCGGGCGCTCCTGCTCACACAGGGTGCCGCCGTCTCCAAGGGCGCCTCTGTCAGCCGTGACCCCTGCGCCCCCAGAGGCGGCCGAACAAGCGGCCTTTGTGGTCTGGGCGCAGGCGGCCGCGGGGAGCCGCACAAAGGGTGGGAAGAAAGGCGCCGATCCGCTTAGGGCCGCCGGCGCTCCCACTGCGGCCCATCTGCTCCGGGCCGGCGGCGGGGAGCAGGCCGGGCTGCGCGCATGAAAGCCGCCGGCGCGATCCCCTCGGCAAACACAGGCCGCCCGGGGCCTGGAGGGGCAGGGCTGATCCCGGAGGCCGCGGTGAAAAGCGCGCCCCGGGGGGACCCGGGGCTAATCCCCCTGCCCCCGGCTTCCCTTCCCACACCCCTGCGCCGGCGGGCGGGGACAGGAGAGGGGGCTGGGACGCAAGGCCCTCCCTCGGCGGGGCCCTGGGCGCGCACCCCTGTCTTTCTCCAAGCGCCGCAAGGCCAAATCACTTGCCCCAAGTCGCGGGTCGCGGCTGCGACGTGGCAGAGGCGGCATCTTAGCCCGGGGCTGAATCTGACTTCGTTCATTCACGGCACTGAGGTGTGGCTCTACAAACACCTGCTTGGTACTGCAACCCTTGGACATATGGGGAAACTGAGGCCCAGAGGCAGGCGGTGACTTGCCCAAGGTCACAGACCTGATGAGGTCCCGGCTCTAGCCTGCCTCCTGGTCCCCGGCTGTGTGGCCCCGCGTGCAACCTGGGCAAGCTAACAGCTGTGCTTGGGACCCTCGCCTGTAAAATGGGGATGAGATTAATCACCGCCAGGGAGGCGGGGGAGGGGGGTTGTTGCAACCATTAAGTTAACTAAATCGTTATCATACTTGCTTAGAATGGTGCGAGGTCATGTTAAGTGCCCCAAAGGTGAGCTATTATTAGTTATGGAGAGTGGACACGTATTATTTGTCCCATTTTGTTGATGAAGAAACTGAGGCTCAGAGTGGGGAGGTGACTTACGTAAGGGTAGTAGCCAACCAGGACCTCAGCGCCCTGCAGTGCCAGAGTTGGGGTGATGTGGGGAGAGCCCTGGCCTTCGACCCAGCCAGACTCTCGTCCCAGGCTCAGCTCTGCCATCTCTGGCTTCCATCCTCAGGCTGGTCACTTCGCCCCACGGAGCCCCACTTTCCTCGTGTGTAAAGTGGGCATCTGTTACAGAGGGTCATCCTGAGAGTTTGATGACATGATTTATTGAAGACTTTAGCTCCAGGCCAGGCACACAGTAGGCGCCCAATAATGGCAGTCACTGTTGGTATTAAATGGCCCAGAGCAGGATGGATCCCAGAACAGGAAGAGAAGGAAACAGTGAGTTTCCGTCCATTAATGACTGGCCCCAAACACTCATTTTTTCCATGTTGGAGTTTGTCTGGCAGTGAGGAGGGAGCCGGGAGCCAGAGGGAGGGAGGCGCTGGGATGAGCAGTGGGAGGCAGCTGGGGCCCTGGCTGCATCTCTTCCAAGGAGGGGACTGCGGACCAGCTGACCCCCTCCCACGTGAGGCCCAGAGCCCAGGAGTAGTGGAATCCAGAATGTCAGAGCCCAGGTGCTGTCTCTTATTCACGTGCGCACATGCATGCGCGCTCACACACGGGGCCCAACTCTGACCGTGCTACAGATGCCTAAACTGAGGCTCAGGAAAGGGTCTGTGCCTCCTTGAAGATCGCCCAGCTCCTGAGCACAACCCAGACCTCCGGTCCCTTGAGGGGCTCCAGCCCTGAACCCCACCAGCCTCCCTCCACGCCTTGCCCAGCAAGGAGCCCCACGGGGTCAGGTGGCCAGTGCTCTTACACTCCTGTCAACCAGCTGAGGAAGCCGTCCCTCCCCTTCCATTCCGTAGATCTGGAAATGGGCTCAGCTCAGAAAACGGAGATGAGGCCATGTTCCGCCTTGTCTCTCTCCTCCACCTACCCTCCTTCCTTCCTTTCTATCTCTCCCTGCTTGCTCTCTCTGTTTCTCTCTTCATGTCTCTTTTTATCCTCTCACACTCTGCCTCTCCTCTCTCCGTTGCTGTCCCCCCCCGCCCCCGCAGGCGACAAAACACTTTCCCCAGACACCTGGCTGTGTGTCCCTCTGGGTCTGGGCCTCCTGGGAGCTTCCCCACTGATCCTGTCCCCCTCTGGGCCACGGGGGTGAGGTCGGTGCAAGGTCATGGTTTGGGGCCAGTTCCAGCCCTGTCACCAGCCCCAGACTACTCTTGTCTCCTCCCTGAGCCTCTTCCTTTATGCACAAAGCTGGGGCCAACGAAGCACACGGCCCCACAAACGTTCCTGTCCCCAAGAACCAGAGCCGCTGGGTGACTGGAGGAGTTATGTGACAACTGTGTCCACCTTTGAAAGTGGGCCCTTCTCTACATCCTAGTGTCCCTTCCAGACCCCCCTAACAAAACTCCCCAGCCTTATCCCCCAGCGACCCCACTCAATGTCCCAGCCTGACCTCTGCCCGGGCTCTCAGACAGCCCCCTCCCAGTGCAGAGTGGGCCTGCAGGTCCTGACACCCCAAATGTCAGCGGCTGACCACAGCATTCCCAGTTAACTTTGGCCTTAGGGTCATGGGAATAAGCCAGACCAGGAGTCAGGCGACCTGGGATCCAGTCCCGCCTCTGTCCCATACCTTGGACAAGCCGCATTAGCTCTCTGGCCTCACTGTTCCTCATCAGTGAGCTGGGGGGAATAGCTGATTTGTAGCTGAAATTTAAGAAGGGGACATGCCAAAAGAAACTGGGGCTAAGGCGGCATTTTGCTGAATTCATGGATTGGCTAATTTACATACAACAGAATGTCTGCTCTGCATGGGCCCTTTCGAGTTATGGGGAAACTGAGACTGGGAGAAGGAAGGCCACCTGCCAAGGGTCCAACAGCGAGCGGAAGCAGAGGCCAGCCTTGAACCCCCGCCCGGCTCTCAGCAGGTGCTCAGTGCAGGCTATCAGAGACAGCCAGTGCCAGAAGGGAGATCAAAGGCTTGCTTCTTGATTCACAAAGAGGAATCCTCATTAAAACATGGCCAACGGCTGAGGCAGCCAGGGAGACGGCCACATATGCACCGAAAGAGCATTAATGATCCCAGGCAGGCTGTGCCGAGCCACAAGGGAGCCGTTCAGAGGTCTGAGCTGGGAGAGCCGGGGCCGGGGCAGGGGTGGTCTGGGAGGGCTTCCTGCAGGAGGCAGGGACTCAGGCCAGCCTCGTGGGGAAGGTAGGACATCCAAGGAGAGTTGATTACAGCTCCTGTTTCTTGAGCACCTACTGTGTTCCAGGCACTGGAAGGATGGGGCTCCTCTCCCCATTTTCCAAAGGAGAAAACTGAGAGATGAAGGACTTGACCAAGTCCTGTATGCTGTAGGGCAAGCCAGGGACACGATTTAAACCCGGTCTGGGGTCGCCAGGCCTCCAAGCTCATCACCAATGGGCTACACTTCCCCTGTCGCGGTAGCCTGTCTGGGTGCGTATCTCTGGGGACGGGGACGTGGTCTGCACCGGAGCAATTTGTCAGTAACAATCTGTCTAGGCGGTGGGGTGGAAGGGCCTGGGGAGGGCCTGGCTAGAGCAGCAGGCTTGGGCCGGTCTGAGAAAAGGTCCTTCGAGAATATGCATTCGCCCATTCTTTGACTCGACCAAATATGTCGGGAACACCTACTACACAACAGGTACTGTTCCAGACACTCGGAACACAGCAGTGACAAAGACAGATGGTCCCTGGCCTCATGGAGCCGATCCCTTGGGGAGAAGGATGGAGAATAAACACATGAATAAATGAAATCATTTCGGATGATACATTCGTCTCCTAGGGCTGCTGCGACAAAATGCCACAAACTGGGTGACTTCAAACAACAGAAATTTGTCCTCTCACAGCTCTGGAGGCCAGCAGTCTGAGGGGAAAGGGTGGCAGGGCCGTGGTCCTTCGGAAGACTCTCGGAAGCATCCTTGCTCACCTCTCCCAGCCCCTGGGGGCTCCCGCCTTTGCCTCCGTCCTCACGCGGCCTCCTCCCTGTGCCCTCTCTTCTTGTAAAGACTCGCTCCATTTTACAGAGGAGGAAACGGAGGCTCAGAGAGGGGAAATGACTCACTCAAGGTCACACAAACAGGGGGCGGGGGGCCAAGCCGGACTGATCCCCAAGTGGTGTGTGGGTACCCCGGCTCTATACTGCAGGTCAGGGGAAGGGGGGACACGCATTACTTCCAGGCACGCAGGCCCTCAGCCCCGGGAACGTCAGCCCAGTGGGAATGGCTGTCACCTCTCCAAGGTCCAGCCCCTTCTCCCGGCAGCAGCCTCCTGGTTTTCCTTTGGGGACCTCCCGTCCTCACTTGCTGTCTATGCAATTTAGGGGGCCTGATGTTGCTGCCCCCACCCACCCCACTTCCCGTTCCAAGAGGGGGCCCACGTCTTAATCCTGGCCGAGTGGCACAGTCCATTCTCCAGTGGCCACGATGACTGGTTCAGAAATGGGCGTGTGACTCCTGTCAGGCCAATGAGAGTCTATCCAGGAATTTTGTGGGGGAATATTGAGAAAAGGGAGCCCTCTTTTTCCTGGGCTTACTCTGCAAGGAGCCATCTTGCCAACACATGGGGAGAGAATGTTTGGGGATAAAGCCTTGGAGAGGAAAATAGAGGCAAGAGATGGGGGACCGATGACATCATGTGAGGGCCTGGATCCAGCCAGGCTGACGGGGGCCAGTACACGAGCAGAGGTCACCCCACGGCCTGAGGAAGGACCAGGGCAGCCTGGGACCGGCATTCTTACAACCAGATCAAACGTGCGAGACCTCACGGAACAGAACCAGAGCGCAGGGCTGAGGTCAGGCCCACTGCTCGATGCTGGAAGGCCCACATTGGGGTCGCCTGGCCCAGCGCCTGCCTCCACTGGCAGGGTATCCGGATTCTCAAACCACACGAGATTCAAAGATGAGAACCCCCTGTGGCCCCTTTTCCACTGAAGCCCCTGAACATGCTCCTCCCCTGAATTTCCCCCACCCCTAGCTGGGCACATTGCGTACCCCCAGAACCCGGCCCAGTTCCTGGGCCTCCAGCCACCTTTCCTCCTGTGTCCCCAGTTCCCCTCTGGGCTGAGTCCTGCTAAGCCTCTCCTTGGCTGCTCCTTCTCGGAGCTGGCTTGCATGACTAGTGTCTGCTCAGCAAGGCCGGGAGGAGACAGGCCCTCACGTCCGCCCCTTGCCTGGCTGGTGCGCAGCTTCCAGACCACACACCCCTTCCCGTCCCCCTGTAGGTCTCACAACAGCAGTAGGTGTCCCCCAGCTTGGGGACCCTCCTCCCTGGTCCTGGCAGTTCTGTCCTCAGCGACACTGTCCCACCCACACAGACTCATCCTCTTTATGGCCAGGCGCCCATCTCTGGGCCCTGCACATGGGGGTTCACAGACACTCTAAACTCAACAAGTTCCAAGCATGATTTATCATCTCCTCCCCAAACCTGCTCCTCCACCAGGGCCCCAGTTCGGCAGCCAGCACCCCGGCACCTAAGCTGGAGCCTGAGCCTGCTTCCCAGCCCCCCCAGTCAAAATCGTGCCCCAGGCGCCCTCCCAGGCCCCCTTCCAGGCCCCCTAGCATCTCCCAACCCCGCCCCTCCTTGAGGCCCCCAGTCTCCCCTCTGCCTCAGCTCCCATGAGGGGATGGGACGCGAGAACTGCCTCCTCGCCGGCCTCTCTGCCTCCAGGACCCCCTCACCCAATCCCTCCTCCTCAGAACGTGCTCCGGGATCCCCAAGACACTTTCGGGCAGTTTGCGAGGTCAAAATTTCATCACGATAATAAGCCAGACATGAAAGAGATCTGCAAAAAACGTAAAACAATGCCACTCTGCCCGCTAAATACTTTTATTTTGGAAAATACACATCTTTCATAAAAAGATATTTGTTTTACTGTGTAACGGGTTTATTATTGTTACTTTGAATGAATTAATAAATAAATAAGTTTACATTTTCTCCGTCTGCTAGATGGAGTCCAAGCCCCAAGGTCTTTTTGGAGTTCCCGGAGGTGCTGTTCCCTCTTTCTTACCCAGATCTCTGCCCCAAACACCCCCTCTGTCCTTCTTCACCCAGCTGCCACCTACCCCTCTTCAAGGTGAGAGTCAGGCATCGCTTCCTCCAGGAGCCTGTGCTGATCTGGGCTCAGGCCCCCTGCGCTCCCACCGCGCTCACACTGCCCTCTTTCAGAGTACCTCTCGCCCGATGTTGAAAGGGTCTGTGTATGTATCTCCCCCACACTGCAAGCTCCTTGCTCGTCTCCGCATCCCCCGCCCTGGCTCAGCCTGGCACAGAGTAGGCGCTCAGTGCGTGAATCACGCAGCATGTAGCTGCGTGAATAGCCTGTGCCAGGCGGATAGAGACTGCTGGGTCCAGAGTTTCTCTGTGGGACGAGCTGGGAGGCGGCTGTCCTGTTAGGAGGTGTTCTGGAGGACGGCTGGGGGATTTGCCTGGCATTGTGGCGGTTCTCACAGGTGAAGCCACTCAAGCTCCCTGAGCCTCTGCTCGCTTGTTTGTGAGACGACACTAATGACAATACTCTCCTCTATTTCACAGAAACGGTTTGTAAACTGTAAAGGACTCTGCGCATGTGAGATTTTTCATTCTAGCTATTAGAACTGGGGAAGAACTTGTAAACGGGGTGGGGGGGTAGCCTTGATCTTAGAGCTGGGGAAGACCGGAGCAATCGACTCATGCAGCCTCCTCGTTTTACAGGTGGGGAAACTGAGGCTCAGACAGGAAGAGTTACTCATCCAACGTCACATAATGACAAGGAACACAGGGGGGCATTTTCCATTCTCGATTCATCGCCTCGTATCTCCCTCTGTCAACTCAAGGGGCCCGAGAATCACGGGGAAACCTCCTCACCTGGGCATCAGAAAACCTGCTTTCCACCCTCGTCCTTCCCTAACTTTCTTGGGGCAGAAGCCCCTCACCTCTGTGCACGTTTCTATGGCTTTCAAAACGAAAAGCGATAACAGCCAGTGTTGGCAGGCATGAGCAGAAATGCGCGCCTTTGATCCTGTTCACGGCAGCGTTAGTCAGTGACGTCAAATCCTGTAGCCAAAGTCTCTTAAATACGGTATGCACACCCTTTGGCCTAGAAACTCCACTTCTGGGATTTCATAAAGAAATAATGAAAAAATTGACTTCAGGATCTGTTTTTTTGTTGTTTGTTTGTTTGTTTTTAAAAGATTTTATTTTTCCTTTTTCTCCCCAAAGCCCCCCGGTACATAGTTGTATACATATATATTCTTAGTTGTGGGTCCTTCTAGCTGTGGCATGTGGGATGCCGCCTCAGCACAGCCTGATAAGCGGTGCCATGTCCGCGCCCAGGATCCGAACCGGCAAAACCCTGGGCCGATGAAGTGGAGCGCGCAAACTTAACCACTCAGCCACGGGGCCGGCCCCCAGGATCACTGTTTATTGTTTATAATAGAGAGGGAGAAATTGAGAAAGAGAGAAAGAGAGAATAAGTGTCCAACCAAAGGATGTTGGTCCCGTCAACTGCCAAACACAAACCCCATGGAATACTCTGCAGCCACTCCAGCTGATGATACCGTAGTGCGTACAGAGAGGTAGAGAAATTGTTGAATGGGAAAAGCAGATTATAAACAATACAAGTGGCACATTCCTGCTAATGTTGTTGTTTTAAAATGTGAGTTAAAAAATAGGCAAAATATTCACTAAACTGTTAAAGGTGATTATCACTGGGCACTGGAGTTACGGGTGATTTTTAAAAATACATATGTATGTTGTCTTTTGGGGGTTGTTCTGCAGTGATTGTGTATTACCTGTGAAATAAGAGAAAAAGTAGAATCCAGTCCCTTTCATCTCCCAAACTCTGCAGTGTGGGGCCCCTCCTTGGTTGCATCCTCATTAGAGTCAGCTTTCATTCCTAGTGTGAGTCATGGCAAACAGGTGTGACCGTCAACCCAAGAGGAAGGTGGATCTGGTAGGGAAATGCCACGAACCTTTGGGCAGGACATGAGCAGTGGAAGTTGCCCGTGTGTGTCATCCATGAGAAGGCCCTTCTGTGGCTGCAGAGGCAGGAAACCAGGTGTCAGTGGAGACAAAGGAGCCCTCGGTGCATGAAATGGGACTTGGAGCAGGGCCCACCGGGAGGGGACAGAGGGCGTCTGCCCAGCCGGACAGCCAGTTCCTGCCTCGGGGAATTCCAATGACCAGGGCACCCGGGGTGATATGGCTGCAAGTTCTTCAGGGCATTGCTACTCAATCACCCCCTTCTGCACTTGGAGAAACTGAGGCCCGGCAAAGTGAATCGGAAATGCCTCTACACCCACCTGTGCCAGAGGGGCCCTGTCCTGGGCCCTGCACTTTGTGGGCTGTGCTTCTGAAATTATCTGTTGCACAGGACCATTTTGCTTTTTAAATTTCCAATCTGTCGCAGACCGATACTTTTATAAAAGAGAATAAAAATGAATTACTAGTAAGCTATCTAAAGTAGTCAAATTCATAAAAACACAAAGTAGGATGGTGGTTGCCAGGGGCTGGCGTGAGGGTGGGAAGAGAAGCTGCTTTTTAAAGGGTATAGAGTTTCCACTTTGCAAGATGAAACATTTCCAGAGATTTGTTTCGTGACACTGTGAATATACTTAACACTATTGAACTATTGAAGTGTGCATTGAAAAATGGTTAAGATGGGGCTGGCCTAATGGCGCAGCGGTTAAGTGCACACATTCCACTTTGGTGGCCTGGGGTTCTCTGGTTCTGATCCTGGGTGCGAACCTACACACCGCTCATCAAGCCATGCTGTGGCAGGCGTCCCACATACAAAGTAGAGGAAGATGGGCATGGATGTGAGCTCAGGGCCAGTCTTCCTCAGCAAAAAGAGGAGGATTGGTGGCAGATGTTAGCTCAGGGCTAATCTTCCTCAAAAAAAAAAAAGGTTAAGATGGTCAATTTTATGTTACGCATTTTTTTACCACAATAAAAAAAAAAGTTATATAACTTGGAATGATAGAGATGCCAATATATAAAGTGCTATTTTGAAATGACAGTCAATGCTTCATATAGCAGTGGTACTGAAATTGCGCAGGAAATGAGAGAAACATATTACATTTGTCTTAGAACATTTTATAAAATAATTATAAAAAGATGAATGACTGGAAAAATGAACATGAGTTTGGCTGTAACAGCAATGCTATACTGCCGTGATGAAAGTTTTTAAACTCTTACTCTGGGTTTCTGCATAGCTAGCTCATGCCCCAGCCACAGTCCACCAGACCACACATGAGTAGCACAGAAACCCACCCATCACAAGCACAGACAACTGATTCAGGAACACGGGGAGCCTCTGCCACTTGGCCCAGCACATCCCATTGCCATCAACATCCACTCTCGCGACTAACACGCTTCAGGCCCCCAGGAGGCGAAAGGAAAGGCTTCTGCTCATCTGGTGCTCTGTGTGCTCGACGCAAAGCATGGCTGCGTCCAAATGTTTGTGGGTTGTATGGCCACTGACCTTGCCGATGGATGCTGCTTGGAACAGCGTAAGAAAAGCCTTTGCTCCTAGGTAAGAGAAAAGACAAATTAATTAACTTATTAAATCCTTCCTCTTAGACAGCACAAATGCAGTAAATTCCCAGGAGTCCTGAGCATCCGTGTGCTTGCTTCTCTTCATGTTCCAATTTGTGGTTCCAGAGGTGCTCAGAAAAGGGCGTGGCATCCGCGAGAGGTGCACGGGAGCGCGGAGGGACATTTTGCAATATTAAACAATTCGTATTACTCTTAAGTGTGCAGATATGTGGGTCCCTGTGTCACATGTTTAAGGCATGGCATCAGTTGCTTACCTGAACGTGGGGTCTAGAGGGCAGTTTGAGTAACAGTAAAAACCAAGACATACGTGATAGGATTTACATGAAGAACTCCAATAGTTTGCAGTATTTTCTGCACTAATCAAAATTTATCATCTGAAACCCTGTTACGACACTTAAGCTTGCTATGCAAGATTGATGGCTCGTTTCCTAACCTAAACATTGCTTTAAGAATATTGACAATTTCTTGCCTCATCCTCAACAGAGCAAGTGTTTTCCGACTGAAATTAATTAAGAACTATCTAAGAAATACAATAACTTGAGAAAAGTTGTCTAATTTCACATTACTATCAACAGGACAGAAATGATGTGAAAATCTTGATGATAACAACACAATTACTGATTTTGCTGGAATAAAGGCAAGAAAAACAAAATTGATAGAATAAACAGAGACTCATTTATTAATCATGTTCTTGTTTATTTCATCACCCATTCAAAACCCATCAGCCATCAAGATGCGACCCAGGCCTGTGCAATAATAATTAGATTCGTCGTCTTTGATACTTTGCTGACTTTCCATCATAAAAACCATAGCTTTACACATATTTTATCCTGTGTTATAATGAGGGTATATTTATCATAACTCATTTACTGTTGATTAGTTTGATTCATAACTTTTAAATATCCAGATATATGGTATGAGGAACACATTTGCGTGTTGCCCTGGACCCCACGAGGGTTTGGAAGGGTTTGCCCGAGGGACCACCCATCATTAAACACCACGTGTCTCATTTGAACTTGTGTTTAATGAGCACCTACTGGCTGCTAGGCGTGGGAATTAGTTCCAGACGTGTAGTTTACAGCTCCTGCTCTTGGGGGCACGTGGCTCACAGCGGAGCCCAGACAGACCTGTGCACAGTCATTGAGCCCCCGGAGGAGATGCTGGCACACGGCTCCACACACACCAGCTTCTAACCCAAATGGACCAGGGCTGAGGGCTCGAGTCCACCACGTCCTTACTGAGTGGCCCCAGGCAGTGGTCTCCTCCTCTCTGAGCCTTGGTTTTCTCATCTTTAAAATGGGCCATGATCACAGTATCTACATCATTATGTTATGAGAGTTAATGAGATGATGCATGTGTTTTAGTTGTCTATTACCGTGTAACAAATTATCCCCGAAACTTTGTGGCTTAAAACAACAGCTATTATTTCCCAGTTTCTATGGGTCAGGAATTCGGGAGTGGCTTCGACGGGTGGCTCTGGCTCAGGGTCTCTCACCAGGCTATGGTCAGAATGTCTGCAGGGGCTGCGCTCACCTGAAGGGTTGGCTGGGGCTGGGGGACCCGCTTCCCTGATGGCTCCCTCACTGGGCTGTGGCAGGAGCCTCAGTTCCTCACTGACTACTTGTAGGATGCCTTTGTTCCTCACCCCTGGGCCTCCCGCTGTGTGCCTGAGTGTCCTGAAGACATGGCAGCTAACTTCCCCCAAATGAGCAGTCTAAGAGGGAGCAAGAGGAGGGAGCCACAGTGCCTTTTCACGACCCTGTCTCCAAGGTCACTATCCTCACCTCTGCTTTATTCTATTAGTTAGAAGCTAGTCACTGAGTCCAGACCACCCTCAAAGGGAGGGAATTAGGCTCCACCTCCTGCAGCGAGGAGGATCTAAGAATTTGGGGGCGTATTTTCACATCACTGCAGCATGAAAATGCTTAGCTGAGGACCTGGTAAATAAGCACTCATAGTGGGTGCCATAATTATTTCCCATGTTTGTATTTTATTTTATAGTTACCAGGGTTCTTTGCATCCCTGTTTGCATTTAATGTTCATAAGAACCCAGCGGTAGCATTATTTCCACTTTACATCTGAGGAAACTGAGGCTCAGAGAGAAGTGGCTTACCCAGAGGCACCGAGACGGTGGTGGCAGCCTGGCAGAACAGCAGTGAGTCGGGCTGCTTCTGGTATTGCTCCCACAGGAGTCGGGAGCCCCAGTTCTGCATTCTGAAGTAACGGGGGAAGTCTGAGACGCTGTAGAAATCCAGCAGGCCACCCGCAAGGGCAGAGGGGGGACAGGATGGGAGGGAGGGGACGAGACAGGGTGTGGCTGGCACAGAGAAGCTGCGGTTGGAGCATGAAGTGCTGAGGGATGCGGGTGGGGAAGGGGCGACAGAGCGAGACCTGCCGCAGGTGTGGGCAGTCCCTCAGGACAGACCGATGCAAGTGACCACATCTGGGGGTTTCCAGCAGGGCGATGGGAGTCGGGTGGGCTCTTGGTGGGGGTGGGGGGTGCAAGCCAGTGTTAGCCTTGGAGGGGCTCCTTGGAGACAGATCCCCCCGCAAAGGAGGGGGCAGACCTCGAGGACAAGGCTGGGGCTTGGAGCCAAGCCTATCTGACTCGACTGCCTCCAAGCTGTGTG
The DNA here is from genome assembly GCF_021613505.1 of Equus quagga. Taxonomy (NCBI): domain Eukaryota; kingdom Metazoa; phylum Chordata; class Mammalia; order Perissodactyla; family Equidae; genus Equus; species Equus quagga. Next base: position 32,057,771 of record NC_060271.1, on the reverse strand, counting down.
CCCTTGGGCAATCTCTAAACCTCTCTGAGTCTCCCTTTCCACAACTACAATGAAGACAGTCACATCCACTGCGCCCCTCCCAGCGCCTCCATCCCCAGTAGAAGCACATCTATCAGGATGCTAACACACTGTAGTCCTTATTTATCATCACGGGGCAGGAAAGAGTAATTGTCCGGAGCTGTGCTGTCAATATGGTAGCTGCTAGCTGCATGTAGGTACTTAAATTCAAACATAAATTAATTACAATGAAATAAAATTAAAAACTCTTTTCTCAGTCCCAATAGTCATATTTCAAGCTCTCAATCGCCACATATGGCTCATGGCTACCACGCTGGACACGCAGAAGGGAACATTTTTACCGTTGCAGGAAGTTCTATCGGACAGAGCGGGTTTGGAGCGACTGTCAAATCGGAATCTAACGCAAGCCGCACGTGTAATTTTAAATTTTCTGGTTAAAAAAAGTAAAAGTAAATGGGTGAAATTAATTCTAATAACATTTCATTTAACCCATATTTAACCCAATAATATTATCTCGAATATTATTTCAACGTGTCACTAATATTTTATTTATTTATTTATTTATTTATTTAAGGAAGATTAGCCCTGAGCTAACTGCTGCCAATCCTCTTCTTTTTGCTGAGGAAGACTGGCCCTGAGCTAACATCCATGCCCATCTTCCTCCACTTTACACGTGGGATGCCTACCACAGCATGGCTTGCCAAACGGTGCCATGTCCGCACCCGGGATCCGAACCGGCGAACCCCAGGCCACCAAAGCAGGATGTGCAAACTTAACCACTGTGCCACCAGGCCGGCCCCAGTAATATTTTTTTAAAAACTATTAATGAGATATCTTACATTCTTTTTTTTCTTACTAAACCTTTGAACTTCGGTGTGTATTTTACATTAATGGCAGATCTCGATGCATACTAGCCATGTTTCAAGTGCACAGTAGCCACATGTGGCCTGTGGTCACCATATCGGACCGAGTAGTAATAGAGCACAGGCCCAGGGACCTGCAGAACTGGGTGTGAATATTGCCTCCCTCACCTGCTGCAGTGCTGTGTGACCTTGGGCAAGTTATGCAGTCTCTCTGAGCCTCAATGCCCTTATCTGTAAAATGGCTGTGATATTGTATAAATGAAATTATTACACGGGTGACACTGTTCTACAGGTGACGTTATAGCATTATTGTTACGTCATCTTATAGCTGAAAGCTACGCCACCAGTATTTCAAATACCAGCAGGGTCATCCACGGGGGACAGGTTTCAGCGGAGCTTCCAGACTAGACAGAAGGAGACTAGAAAGAAGGACCCGGCCACCCACTTCTGGAAAAATTAGCCATGAAGACACTAGGAATAGCAGCAGAGCATCATCTGATACAGCACTGGGAGGTGAGAGGACGGCCCAGGAGGACCAGGCAGGGTTCCGCTCTGCTGTGCACAGGGGCGCTAGGAGTCAGAATCGACTCAACGGCACTAACGACAACAACAACAACAACAACACTATCTTATATATTATTATTATACCAGCCAGTGCCTGTCGTGAAGATTGAGGGAGAGAATGGCACAGTGCACAATGCTACACACGAGCTCTTGATAAAGCCCTCGTGGTGCTGGTTCCCGTCGCGGTCGGCCTGCCTGGCCAGACTGAGCTCCTGGGGGGCAGGGACCAGGGGCTGCTCATTCCCTCCCCCATAGCCCACCCCCTTATCCCCGGAACCTGACCCAGAGCTCCCCTCTCTGTCTGGGCCTCTCTCTGTGGTCAGACGGGTGTGACGGCTGTTTGGCTCTTGCGCCTGCCGCCACCCTCGGGTCTCGCTCAGAGCTCGTGACTCAAGCTCAGCAAACATTTTCAGCCCATGAGGCAGCTGGTGGTTCAGAAATCGATTCCCCGGTGGTGCATGGGGGCAGGGAGGGAAGAAAGCTCCGGGCTGGGAGGCCAGAGACCTGCTGGTGACCTCGTCTACTGCCTCGGGCAGATGACTCTCCCTCTTTGGGCCTCAGTTTCCCAACTGTAAAACAGGCGGGTCAAACCTGATGGCTGTCAGGCCCTTCTGTGGCATCTACACGGCTGGTGACGAGGGCCCCTGACCAGCCAGGCTCTGCTCAGAGGTGGGGGCGCAGGAGATGCGTCCCTGCTGTACACACACTCCCAGGGACGCCGTATCAGGACGCCCAGTCCGTGCACTCACCAGCTGTGCAAACTTCAGCAAGTTTCTTAATCTCCCTCAGTTTCCTCATCCACAAAATGGGGGTATTATTACTTACCTCATAGGGTTGTCGTGGGCTTCAAATGAGCTCCTGTATGTAAAGAGCAGAGAGCAGTCTCCAGCCCTCGTAGGAACTGTTTGCTGTTACGTCATTTTTCACTGTTATATTATATATATAGTGTGTATAGTCACATAGTTTAATGTTACATTATTATATTATATGTTATTCTTTAAAGATTTTATTTTCCCTTTTTTCTCCCCAAAGTCCCCCGGTTCATAGTTCTGTATTTTTTTTTTAGTTGTGGGTCCTTCTAGTTGCGGCATGTGGGACGCCGCCTCAGCATGGCCTGACAAGCAGTGCCGTGTCAGCGCCCAGGATCCGAACCAGCAAAACCCTGGGCAGCTGGAACGGAGTGCCACTCGGCCACGGGGTCGGCCCCGATATTATTATTTATATTACTCACGTTATGACATTACATGAATTACAGTTATATTCATTCCGCATGCAGCAGGTGGAAGAGGAGGCCGAACCAGCATTATCAGCCTCGCCAGGCATCTGGAGGCCTTGACCTCATCCCATCCTCGCCTCGGCTCCAGGAGGCTGTCGCTGCCTCCCATTTCACAGGCGAGGAGACCAAGGAGTGAAATGACTCACCCAGGGTCACACGGCCAGCAAGCAGCAGAGCAGGGATTCGAACCCAGTTCTGACTCCAAAGGGCTCGCCCTTCCTCCTAAGCCTCTGTCTTCTCGGAGAGGAAGAACTAAGCTCTGGGTTTTACAGCCGAGTTCCCGGGCAGCGACCCCTCTGAGCTCCTTTGTGCTGGGAAACCCGCCCCCACCCCCCCACTCCCCCCGCCCCGCTTCCCTCTGCAAGCTCTGGCCTCAGGCCGGGCCCTGTCGAGTCAGGGTCCCTCCGGGCGCCTCCCCCACGGCCTTAGTTGCGGTTGCGGCCTTGGTGGGTATTTTCTGGACTGGCCTTAACTGCAGCCGGAACAACCAGGAGCTGGGAAATCTCCCTTTCTATGGCCTCATTTGCATAATCCCCACAATCCAGTGCAGACCGGCTTCCCTTTGTGATATTAATTAAGTGGAGGAAAATGTCCCAGCAAGGAGAACCAGCTCTCGATTTTCAACCATTGTCCCCTGGTGCCACTGCCACTGCTCGCCCCTCCCACATAGATCTTGGGCATGGCGCAGAATCAGAATTCAGCCGCAAGAGGTTTGAACCTGCAGCCCTGCATCCCTCATTCCTGTGTTCCCCTGGGGCCACGTGGGGCCCTGGAGCCACTGCAGGGAGGAAGTCCTGGCCCCTGCTCAGAGATCGGCCATCGGTGGATGTTAAATGTGCAAATGTGTGATAAAACATACCATCCGCATTTAAAAATTAATCCCAGAGGAAATAATAGACTACTAGCTAATAGGTGGAATTGACAAGCTGGCTGCTTTCCAATGCTTTTACCGTGCCAAACTCTGCCCAACCTTCAAGATGGTCCTAGAAAGATGAGAACCACCCTGCTGGGCTCCTTGGACGCCCCCTGAGCTCCTTGTCCCAGCCCCGAAGCTGGAAGTCTGAGGCCAATTGCCAATTCCACCCCATAACCCAGGGAACATCTCACCACCATTGCCTACGAACTTGCTGTGTGACCTTGATTTAGTCACTTTCCTTCTCTGAGACTCAGTTTCTTCATTTATAAAATGAGAGGGGTGGAGAAGTCAATGCCAGGTTTTTCTGGATTTAAAACTTCTAGGATTCCTTCATCATCAACATCAAAGGCTTGGACTGAGGCACAACGTTTCGAGCCCACTTCTCAGGAAGAGAGTCCATCCAGGGGAAGTCGGGGAAGGTTGAGAAGTTTGGGCCCACAACCTCGAAGCCCATCCTCCTCGCCTCTTCTCAGAACCTCTCCTGGGCCCCAGGTGCCTGCTCCCCTCCTGGCGCAAAGAGAGAAAGGCACCAGGAGATCTGAGTTCTAGTCCTGACACGGCCCCCACCCACCACGAGACCCTGGGCAGGGCTGTTCCCTCTCCAACGAGACCCAGGGGCGGCAGGAGTTTGGACTGGCCAGGGGCCCTTGTGGTGGCCTGAACGCTCCGCCCACACTGGGCTCACGTCCTGGCTGGGCCAATCCCACCTCTTGGGAGAGGCCCGGAGTCAGGCAGTCGGGGTGGGTGCAGAGGGGAACGGCCTGCAGAGAGAGAGAGGAGCAAGGGCAGGGAAGCCTCAAGAAGCATCCTGAGGGAATCTGTTGAGGGGTGAATGAGACACCATCTGCAAAACGTTCACACGGCCCCCGGCAGCTATGGGTACTGCTGTCATTATCTCAATGGTTAGAAAGGCCCTAGATTCTGAATAAGCACAAATTAGGTTCAGGCCTCCTGAGGCTTTTGCTGGGTCCCATTAAGTCCTGATCACAGGGTAGCGATTCCTGTTTTTGATTGCAGATGTGTCCTTCCCAAAACTCCTGAGTCAATTTCTTGCAATCCAGAGAATTGCCACAGCTCATACGTCACCACCTCCTGGAAGCCTGTTTGTCCTCATCATCTGTCCTCTGCACCCATCCATCCATCCTTCCATCCACTCACCCCTTTGGCTAATACCTCCTTGTGCCTGGTCCTGTTTCAGTGTGAACCAGTTGTTATCTCTGCCCTGTGGGGGCACTGTTATCCCAGATCTTCTCAGACAGCTCAGCTACTCCTGGCTTGAGGACTTCCTCTTTTCGTGTACAAGGGTCCTTCAGGAAGGCCTCACCCTTCCGTGTTTCCCCAACCCCAGCCCGCTCCAGCCTGGGTCTTTTCTGATCGTTCCCAGATCGGGGCAGCTCCCCTGGCCTTCAGAGCCTCCACACCCAGCCCCCCAGCCAGCAGCCCCACCCTGCGGCACCTCGTTGCCAGGCACCCACCGAAATAGCTCTTTCAAACTGCGAGAGGGAGGCGCGCTGGGAAACGGCTGGCCCAGGGAGCCGCCATAAAACCCTGTGTAGGGCCGCGCGGCGCAAAGATCAAAGCAACCCGTATCAGGGTCGGTGCGCGCCAGTAACAACCTTTTACCTGCACACGGCACCCCACAGTTTACAGAGGCATCTCCCATCTCCTGGCTCCTTTCATCTCACAACAGGGCACCACCCCTCCGCCACAAGGAAACTGAGGCTCCAGAAGTGACGCAACCCAAAGCCGTGCAGAAAGTAAACGGCGGCAGCGGGATTTGAACTCAGGTCTCCTTACGTTTAATCCGGTGCCTTTTCGACCAGATGACAACGACACGCTTCAAAGGACCAGCATCTGGGGATCGGGAGACCTGGCTCCCAGCCCAGTGTTGGTGAGTCTGTCGAGTGACCTTAGCCAAGTCCCTTCCGTTCCTGGCTGCTGTTTCCTCCCCTGGTAAAGTGAGAGGGCTGCCAGGCTCCCGAGATTGCTGTGAGGATCAAAGCCGATGATGGATGGGAACAGGCTGTGGAGACAGGCTGCCCACTGCAAGCCAGACCCCTACCCACCCCTACCGGCACCCTCCCCGATGAGCTGGACCATCCAGGCCCCCCCAGCTCGCAGGAGGAAATGACTGATTGGCTCCAAGTGGTAATTCCCACGGCTCAAGGATATGGGTAGCATTTTACCACCCGTTTCCAGTGCCAAGAAAGTTCTTTTTGCTGATGGGAGAGAAGCTTCCATTCACTACAGGAAGCGATCCCTCGGTGCCCATGTGCCAGGCCCTCTGGGATCCAGAGTGAACAGGATGCAGTGTGCCCAGAGGGGCTTCCGTCCAGAGGGCATGAACTGGCAGGGGGAAAGGACGCTGACATTGCACCCGTGTCTAAGGGGCAGGCGCCTTGTGTGTGACCTCTGGTTCTACACTCATAACACACCTGTAAGGACGAGGCCCATGTTACAGACAGAGAAACTGAGGCTTCAAGAGCTTGAGTACCGTCCTGCTCAAGATCACACAGGATCTGCACACACACCCCTGTCACCCCAGAGCCCAGGCTCTTTCTACTCCGCGAGGCTGCTTTGCAAGAATACAAGATGAAGGAAATGGCGGGGGGCGGGGGTGTGGGTGAGGGGGTGCCGTGAGCATGCTGGGGAGCTTTAAAAGGGGGAGTTGATCAACGGCAGGACTCCTGGAGGAGGTGGTCCGAGAGGCGGTCTTTGGAGGGTGAGTGATGTTCTGGAAGGCAGGACGAGGATGTGGTCCAGCTCGAGGCTGGGCATGAGGAGAGCTGGGGTCGGGGGATGGAGGAGGCTCCTGGAGTGCTAAGGACAACAGTCTGGCTGCAGCAGAGGGGACCCGGAGGTGAACGGTGGGAGACGAGACTGGGCAGGTGGGCTGGGTACCATTCCTGAGGGGCCGTGAATGCCAGGCTAGGGAGTTTCTGTTCATTGAGGGAGCGATGGGGAGCCGTTGAAGGATTTTGAGCAGGAAAGTGGCTCAACTAGAGCTTTAGAACTTCAGGAAAACTCTCCAGGGGCTGGAGGGTTAAGAGCAGAGAACTAGAGACAGAGGATGAGACAAAATAAGATCCATCCCCTCTATTCTGCATTTAGTTTCCCTCTGACGTCAAACAATGAAAAACATCAAGCTCTCGACTGTGGACCGGGCTCCCTGCTCAGCATTGCACGTATTACCACATTTCAGCCTCCCAACGCTAGGGGATGGACACCATGATTAGCCCATGCTACAGAAGAGGAAACTGAGGCACAGTAAGTGGAGGGGCTGGCCCACAGTCCCGGGGCTCCTAGGAGGTGGAGCTGAATTCAAACCCAGGCATTCTCTCTCCCAAAGCTGCAACCCTTCAGCATTAGAGCAGGAGAGAAGCTCTTCTCAAGAATAAAAGCTCAGATGACCTCCGCCCCTGAGGGCTGGTCACCGGGCGGGGTGGAGACCCAGGGGTCAAAAGTGGGAACCCAGGGCGGCGGCACCTGCTGCCTGGGGCCACGGTGGCTGCGAGGGTGCTCCCGGAGGGCGCGTTCCCATCCAGGGCCACCAGGTGGCAGCAGGGAGACGGGCTGCTCGCGGCCGCTGCCCAGCCCAGCCTGCAGCTCCGAGGCACAAAGGCCCAGGGCTGGCAGTGCAGCGTATGGCCCGGCCTGGCTTTCGGGGTCCCTCCTGGTCGCTCCTCTCCACGACCCCTGCAGCCTCTGTGCTCAGAGGGCATGCAAAGCCGAGCAGCGGGGAGGCAGGGAGGAGTCGCAGATCTTATGGCCGTCCCTTTCCTGGAATACTACACAGCCAATAGCAATGCTGTCGCCTGAGTTTCAACGTCCCCAGGGAAATGCTCGCTCCGCGGTGCTAGGCGGGAAAAAGTAGGACGCAGCAGGGTGCATACGGCAAAACTATAGCTATGTGCAAAACACTGTGCCTAGAAAAACGCCTGGAAGGAAGTGGATCAGAAGGTGAACAGTGGCTCTCAGGCTGGGGAAATGATGGGTGGTTTTAGTTTTCCTCCTTAACTCTTCTATCTGTTCTTAATTTGCAACAATGAGCGGGTGCCACTTTTATCATGAGGTAGAAAAAAGTTTTCTTAAAAGAAGGAGGAAAGATATTAACTGTCAAAATTGTTTTTGAAGCTTTCAACTGTCCCCTCCTCCAGGGAGCCTTCCCTCTTTCTCCAGGCAGAGGTGGTGACTTCCTCCTCTGGGCCCCTGGAGGGTTTGGATAACCTCTGTCAAAGAGCACTTTGTACTCCATAGAGTAATTATTGCCGTCAGTGTCTACATCGACGCCGTTGAGTATGGTAACCACCAGCCACCAGCCACACGCGGCTACTGAGCGCTTGCAGTGTGGCTGGTGCGAACTGAGAGATGCTGAAATATAAAATACACACCAGGTTTCAAAGACTTAGTATGAGAAAAGAACGTAAAGTAGTTCATTAATTACCTGTTGAAACAATGGTATTTTGGATATATTGGGTTAAATAAATAAACATATTAAAATTAACTTCACCTGTTTCTTTTTACTTTTTTAATGCGGCTATTAGAAAATCAAAAGTTCCCTCTGGGGCTTGTCTGTGGTGCTTGGTCCATGAGCTTCATTCCAGTGCAGGCCCAGAGAGGGGAAGGGGCCTATCTGAGAACACACAGCAAACCCGTGGCAGAACGAGACCTGAGCCAGGTCTCTACTGAGAAACTCCCCCTGGCCTGGCACTGGCTCCAGGTGTGATCTGATCCACAGCTGGCGGTGTGCCCCCATCAGTCCCGCACTGGGCAGGGAAGGGGCACTGGGATGGGGTCAGAGACCCAGGCACACTGCGAGGTGGCCTCCAGGCTCTGTCACTCAGCGTAACACAAGCATCTCCCCCCGCCCCCCGCCAGGAGGAAGGCCTCAGGGAAGGCCGAGGGGGTCCCGAACTCATTGGCATCCCTTGATATGGCTGAGATGAGGATACAGGTCCTGCTGTCCCCACTGAATCCACCACAATGAGTGAGTCAGGTCTCAAAGTGGCCTCAGAGAAACCACCTTGGCTGGGGCCCTCATTTTGCATTCGTGGCAAGTGGGGCCCAGAGAGGGTGAGTGCCCTGCCTAAGGTCACACAGTGAGTTAAGAGAGGGCTGGGACATACCCTGGAGTCTCAGTCTAGGGGTATAGAGGCCAGGCCAGCCCCATAGGCCAGGAGGATGGTGGCAGGTTAGTACCCAGGCTGCCCCCAGGCCCTGCTAAACCAAGCTCACGCTGCCTCCCCTCCCTCAGATCAATTCATTCTCTACTTACGATCCTCCATGGCTCCCCATGGTGCTCAAAATACAATCCATCTTCCTCCTCTACGACCTGATCTCCACACTCCAGGTGCTCGCCACCCCTCAGCTCCTACTCCTCCAGGGTACCCAGCGCATTCCCACCTCAGGGCCTTTGCATCTGCTGTTCCTTCCTTCCATCTGGAACTCTTTCGGCAATCTTGTGTGGCGGACTCCTCATTGTCCAGCTTTCAGCTGTCACGTTCCCCCTTCAAAGAGGCCTTCTCTGATCCCCTGGCTGGAAGCCCCTCCCCTCAGTCACCCACTGTGCCATCACCCTGCGCACTGTCTTCCTTGCATTCACCAGTGTCTTAATTATCTCGTCCATATAGAGGTCTTACAGCAGAACGCAGGTTCTGGAAGAGCCGGGCCTTGTCGGGCAGGTCCGCGGCTGTGTCTCTGCCTCCCCAGGGTCTGGCATGTGGGAAGTGCCCACTTAATGTTTGTTAATCAAATTTGATTGAAAGAGACTCGGACCAATCAGGTCACTGAAGCCTAGTTCCAGCTGCACCTCCCTAAAACCTGCTGTGTGTGTCCTTGGGCAAGTCCTTTTTTCCCTCTCTGAGCCCCGATTTCCCCTTCCGAAAGAAGGAGCTCCCGCTGCTGCCGGCCGCCTGGCAGGATGGGCTGGCTGTGTGAGCATCGTGGAGCTGACGGGTGTGAACGCTGCTTTGTAAACTGTTACAGTGTGATGGCAAATGCGAGGAGCTGTTGTCATTAGACAAATGAAGCTTAAGGCGCCTCTTCCTCCGCTGAGGAGGGGACGGGGTCAGATGCTCTCTGGGGCCGCCTGCCCCAGGGGTCGAGCGGTGTCCCGTCCTGGTGTTCCCAGTCGAGCACTGCAGGCCGCTCACAGTCTGCAGGGGTGTAGAGACAAGATGCAAATTAGAAACAAACAAACACCGACTGTGTGGGGCTGACCATCTTTCAGGAAACAGATAATAGGTGCAAATGGTCTGAGGCAGGGGTGAGACCAAAGTCAATTAAAGCTCTTGGTGGGGAGGGGGGGTGGAGTTGGGGGGGGGCAATCCAAGACATTAGAGTGGAGAGGGCAACCAGGTGGAGCACACAGCTGGGACAAAGGCACTGCCACAGAGACCAGAGAGGACGGGCCTGGCCAGACTACAAAACCCAGCCATCCCTTGGGATCCCAAATGGGGCACAAATTCACGTTTGGGGAGAAAAAGACGGGAGAGAAGGGGCCTTACTCTATAGTTATCACTACTTTTCTTTTCAGCCAGTTAAAGGCCCTGGACTGATGTCTATTTAGTTACATAACGTTGAGGGTGTTGCTTCCTTCTTTTGGCCTTGGTTTTCTTATCTGTGAAATGGGATGTGGGAAGTTTGACAAATGACTCCCTGAGCTCTATGCGTCTAGGAGAGGCACAAGGGGAATTGGCGCTGGGGTTGGACAGGCCTGGGGTTGATTCCTGGCTCTGACTGCTGTGTGCTGTGTGACCTTGGGCAAATTACTCATCTGGTCCTCAGTTTCATCATCTGAAAAGGTCAGCACCTCCCTCATAGGCTTGAAAGACTGAGGGGAACAAGGCACAAACCACGGTCGGCCTAGTGCTGGTGCCAGATCCTTAATCAATGCCACTTCTGTTGCTATTTTGAGTCAAAAAGGGAGGTAGGTGCCGCTGGGGTGGGTGATGGTGACAAGGGCCTGGGGCATAGAAACTGGTCCAAAGAACTAAATCTACCCAGTGCATAACAGGCGCTCAAGAAACCCATCTTGAATTGGCAAGGGGCGGGGCACCTGGATGTTGGCGCTGGTGAGGGCAATGGCCTGCGGCCGCTCTGTCCAGGAAAGGGAGTCTTGCCCCAGGACGGCCAAGCTCAGGGGTTCTCAAACCCTGGGTTCCCTGGAGAGTCTAACAAGCAGGGACTGGAAATAAAGGCCAGCCCCATCCCAGTGGATGTTGACCGGGTCAAGGAGTCTGGAGGCTCAAGAGGGGGAAAACCTCCCATCTGCCTCACCCCATTTCCTTTCTCTCTGCTCACTTCTGCTTTCCAGGCAGTCTCTCCCAGCTTCCAAGGCCCACTTCCTCCTGGTGGCTTTCCAGGATGACACCCATTTCAGCTGGAATCTTCAAGCTTCAAAAGATGACCCAATTTTCCAAACCTTAGTTGGGGGTTTCAGAGCCTGTGGTGCCCTTTTCTTGGTATGGATGGTAGGGTGGGCCCTGATGGGAGGGGACTGCTGGGACATTTTGGTCATTCGTGGGACAAAGGGACAGGAGAGGTCTTGGCGGCATAGGCTGAATTTAAACTATCTGTACCTCCACTGGGCTCTTACACCCACTCCACAGAGCAAGAAGCTTCTGGCTAAGTCTTGTTTGTCAGGAGTATGGCTTCTAAAGGCCAAGGGCCCTGGCTGGCCCGGTCAGTCCCCAAGGCCCCCTGCAGCCCGCCCACCATCCGGCCTCAGAGAAGCCTGTTAATGATGATGGTGATGAAGGCCGTCAGAGCAGGGCTGGGCCCACAGGGATGGAACGTGGGGTAGCGTCTGCCCGGAAGGGACAGCCATGCACAAAACCATGGCTGCACAGACAGGTCCATTCCAAGGGGGGGAAGGGGCTTCCTCAGATGCCCCCCATTGGCCTGCGCCACCCCCAAACTGCATGGGGAACAAGATGAACAGAGAGGAAATACAACGTACAGTTAGAAGGCTGCGCAGGGAGGGGCTGGTGGGCTCGCTCAGAACAAGGCAAGGAGGGTAGGCCCGGGGTCTGCCTGCCAGGGCCCGGCCCACCTCCGCCGGAGTGACCCCCCCAGGCCCTCGTGCCCGCGCCAAGGCCCGCTCTCCCAGGCGGAGGCCCCAGCCCAGCCCCAGCGCCTGGGAAAGCCGCCCGTTTTGTTCCCATCTTCCCCCCCCGCCCCCACCCCAGCCTTTTTTTTCATTCATTGCAGTTCGGTCCCTTTCGGAGCCGCAGGGACCCGGGTGGCAGGGCTGAGGCGAGGGGGTGGCACTCCCGGCCCTGACAGGTAAGGCCAGCCCCCCGCTTTGGGCAGCTCCTTCCCAGTCCTACCCCCGGGTCCCCGCTCCCTGCCCCTGTCAGCCGCGCCAGACGCTCTCCGGCTTTGCAGCATTCAATAAAAATTCAGAAACATTTGGGCTGAAATCGCTGCTTTATCTGGAGGAGCCACAGCGCCGGGAGAGACCACTGCTGCGCGGGGGGAGACCTGGGGCTCCGTCGCCCGGGGCGCGCGTGGGTTCCGCGCTCCGGCGCCCGCGTGGCCCCCGGGTGGCCCTGCGGACGCGGGGGGCTGGAGCTCTGGGGGCGCGCGCGGCCCGCCGGGGTCCCGGGCGCGCGCGGGGGGCGGCGGC